>NW_027210810.1:352500-626979 GCF_029030835.1 Brachyistius frenatus | reverse complement strand
AATCTCTGGCCTCTAAGGCGCCCTGACAGACGAAGATGAGACAGTTTGAGGGAAAGACAGCCAGTGAAAACACTGAAATCCAGGCAGTGACGGGGAGCGAGTACCTGGTTGGACGTGCGGTTGAAGAAGGGCAGCGGCACGGGACACTCGGCCGAGCTGGGGCAGAGCTCCTCCGACATGTCTGCCAGGCTGTCCCGAAATCCACCTCCTTGATCGATGATTCCCTCGGCGATGAATTTACACTCCCACCACTGGTCGTAGCGAGCGGGCCATCTGAGGACACGACACATCGGAGATGCGAAGTTACAGTCATTTAGGCGAGAAATATCACATACGAGGCTGAGAAAATACACACCTATAATCTAAAGTCTTCTCAAATTTGTCAGATGGTTTCAGACCCTCGAACACCTGCAAGAGGAGAAACCAAAAAAAATCATGAGGCTCCGTCTTCCCCGTCAGACAGACGAAAACGTGTTCGTGTCTTCTCGCTGGAGCTCGTCGGTGATCTTCAGGCTCCTCTCTCGTCTCTACCTGATTGAACACAGCGTTCTTGCAGCTGAGGTCCAGAGACGGGTTGTCTCTGTGCTCCATGGCCAGACGTCTGTTGATGTAGAGTCGAGGCATGAAGTTGGGTTTACTGGTCTCCGAGTCCTTCAGGCACTGAGTGATGAGAGCCGAGCGGCGCTTGGACAGCAGTAAGAACTGCTTTATGCTCTAGAGGGCGCCAAAGGACACGCAAGGCAATAAATGTGCATGTTGCTGATTGTCCTGTTTTAATCAGACGCTTTAGGATGACTCACTTTGATGTGGTTGAAGGTGCCCAGGCTATAGTCCCAGGCCGGCACCAGATGAGGGAGCACACTGTCCAGGAGACAGATGAACCTGCAGAGACAGAAACAGTTGATGCTGAAAAGGCAACATGGACCATCAGAGCACTCTACTGTCGTCACTGCAAACATATGACAGTCAGGGACAAATATGAAGCTCCATGAAATGTTCTGTGATGGTGAGAACCCATCAGTCATCTCTGACCTACCTCTGGATGACCAGCGCTCTGCGGTACAGGATGTCAGGTGGGGTGCCCTGCAGACGGGGGTAGCGCACCAGGTTAGAGGACTGGAAAACATCAGCGTTCAGACCCAGGTCCCTCTCACAGGACGACTTGATCTTCAGGCCTCGGATCCGGACGTCTATCCCCTCATCTGTAAAAAACAAAAAAAACAAAGGAGGGATCAAACGTTGTTTCAGGTTCAGTAGAGAGGAAAAAAAAAGATGGTTCATTTAATACAAAAACAGTAAAAAGCCGGACCTCTACACTCCTCGATCCGAATCTCGATGACCGGCAGGTGGGAGGTCATATCCTCCAGCACACACACTTCTCCAATCAGATTACTGGAAACAAATAAAAACAAACAAGTTATGAAATACGTGACACGAAGGATTTTCTGGTATGAGCACCTGGTCTCTTCTGCTTTTAATACAGGAAAACACAAAAGAGCTAAAATGATAATCGGCAGATTCTTTCATAAACATAAGATACTGTCTCGTGTAAAAATAAAAGTTCCTCTCTGAATTTTATTCAGTTTAATCAATTAATTCAACGCCCTCCTCCATGTATCCCGGCATGTATCTGTGAAACTGTGCACGTTTCTTTGCGACATGTTCTGCATTTGACAAAACTCACTCGTCTATGGTGACGTCACTCAGCTTCTTCAGGTTGTCTCCTTCTCCTCCGAACATCGTGACTCTCTTGGGCATGTAGTTGTCGTCCGTTGAGTCCACCGTCAGTATCAGCTTACTATCAGACAAAACCACAACAAACTTAACATGTCCACAGTTTATTTATGAGATAACAGCTAAACAAACATTCGTAGGTGTCCCTAACTCACTGAAAATTCACAATAACCGGACAATAAAATGGACCGCAGCACCTTCGGTTTGCCCACATTAAGATTGACTGACATGCTCAGTACATTAAGTCACATTAAGAATTATTATAGACTCTGAAAAAAACCAAAATAAAACAATAAAATACGAATAACCCAAGTTGATATGAAGAAATTACAAACAAAAACTTGAAATACTGTAACGTCACAGTTTGCATTAAAATCTCTTTTTCTTTTTTTTAAACTTCACGTTGTTGCTCATCAGCTCCTTACTTGACCACAGTGCCTCTCTTCATGTGCAGCCGGATCCAGTGCTGACCCTGCATGCCGTCGCTCTCCCAGTAAGTCTCAGTGTCGCCGTCCGTCAGGCAGCTCGCCCCCCCGCTGGGATCCTCCTGTCAGCGAATATCAAAGTAGTTTGATCGGCGAGATCCATTTACAAACAGGTACACACGTTTACGGTGTAATTACATGCATGTTTAAGGAACAAAAGATTCAATGTAATACTAGAGTTTATTATTTCTGCTATATCTGTAAGAAAGACACGATCATTTTACTCACTTTTATCACAAACTTACATCTTCAATCTTATTCTTTAAAATACGTTCACCCGTTTAACATCAGAGTTGAAACACACACACTTAATCTGAGAGTCACTTTAAGCTGCATTTTGTTGAAAGAGTTGAATGTCGCTCACCGAACACGAAGACACGTCGATGCTGGTCACGCACTGCTTCACGCTCCCCAGGTTCTCGTCCTCTTTCCCTATGTGTTCGTAGAAGTAGTGCACCAGGTCCTCGTCACATTCATACGTCCAGGTGGGGGGAACATACCTTCAATATAAAACAATATAAAGTTTTAATAAAAAAAAATAAAAAATAAAAAAAAAAGACTCCAGAAAAGTCTCGACTCTCCCGGTGTGACTTCACACAAATCGGACTCACCTCAGCTTCTGGACGGCGGCGGCGTCGCACTCTGCGATTTTGGGTTTGGAGCCGATGTACAGCGCGTTCTCCACGTCCACCACCTGCTCCCACCTGCTGCGCGGCTTGTGGTCGTAGCCGAAGAGCTGCTGCTGCCTGCTGACGGTCTCCGGTGACTCCACGGGCACCAGCCTGTCGCCTCCCTCCGTGTGCTTGCACACCAGGATCCAGCCCTCCTCCAGCTCCTGGGCCGGGCGGTGCTCCTCCAGCTGCTCCTGGGAACGGACACGGATCACCCCGGTCAACACGCGTTCGCCTCGCCGCGTTTAACATCATCAGCAAAGCAAAGCGACGTATGGACGTAGTTCTGTAGTCACTAATTCATCTAATGTCCACATGTTTGGATGAAACCACTGCAGACAGGAGAAGACGACGTGGATCGGCTCTGGGTTCAAACTCAGGACCTTCTTGCTGTGAGCTGAAATGTTCCACAAGTCCAGAAGCAGTTTCTACAATTTAAAAGTTCATTCAAAGTTTTCCAAGTTTGGAGCGAAAAAAAACACCTAAAAACTCTCCAACATGTGAATCCTGGTTGTTGTCATTTAAAACATGATGTAATAAGAAGGATGTAAATGATGAACATTAGTACATATAACACCCTCTACTGGTACAAAGGGTAAAGGATGGAAACAAAGTGCAGTTATAAAGTGGATCAGACTGATGTCAGCTGTTTCAGCAGCATCAGAGAGGATCTGCAGGATGATGTGAATGAACTCAGGAGGCCGACAGTCGCTCACCTTATTGATTTTGACCCAGAGGCCCTGGCTGTTACAGTACTCTTCCCCCGTTGTCCGGATACACGTCCCTTTCTTTGGTTCCAGGTTGTACTTGCATAATTTCTTGCTGTGAGCAATCTGATGTGGACTTTCAAAGACGGAGAGGAGGGTTTTCCCCACGGCGGAGCCTCCTGCAGAGGCCGAGGAGGAGGCGGCGGAGGACGTGGACGACGAGTCCTTGCAGATTTTGTAGCACACCTCTTTGGGGACGTAACACAGACACTCGGGCACCGGCTCGCTCCTCCTGAAGCTCTCGATGCACCGGTTCAGGAAGCGGATCCTGCCGAGCAGCAGGTGAGGGTTGTCGCCCAGAGACATGGCGATGGTGGTGGTGGTGGTGGTGGTGATGATGATGATGAAGGTAGCAGTCAGCAGCTCAGTAGCAGCAGCGGGGGGACGTCAGCTGACATCACACCGCCGTCACGCCTTTTGTGTTCTCCTGCCTGGCTGCGCAGCGACGCTCCTGTCAAACCAAAACAAAGCCGAACTTTCTTGAGCAACAGAGGCTTCAGTGAACAGCTGACCCAAAAGTGTGAGCTAACGTTAGCATGCCGGCTAGGTGTTCGGTAAAATGAGTCGCACGCTTTTACGATCGCTGTTGATCAACAAAACGCTCGGCTGGCTACGTTGATATTCGTCACAAGAGAGACAAGGCGGATATATATTTAGAGTAACTGTTTGACGTACCAGCTGACAAAATGTTCAGGTTTGTGCAACTCGTTTGTTAGTGTTCCTGATTTCTGTTGATTTCTGGCAACGCGGAAGTGCAGCCGACAGTTTTGATCCCTCCGTATTTCCGTCGTTCTCACGTTCCAAAGTAAAAGCGTGTCGGTTTCATTCATTTATATTTTTTTTAAACTTTTAAGTTTGAACGGGTTTTTTTTTTTTTTACTTCAAATATCATGTGTATTGGTGCTTTATTTTTACCAAGCCGGAAAAAAAAAAAAAAAAAGTCATTTGAGAATTAAAAATAAACTCGGTTTGTTTTATGCTTTTTTTTTGTCTTCAGGCAAACCACGTGGATTCGTCAGCTACTGCAGTCCAGTATAAGCCCCATAGACTGAACATAATGCAGCAAGCCTTGATTAAACAAAAAAAAAAACGTGGCAAATGCCCCAAACATACAAGCGCCTCCAAAATCCTCGGTTTATCTCACAATATTTTGGTCCACACAATTGAATTAATCATGAATTTGCCAGTAATCTGCACCAATGAAGCAGAATATCAACCGTAATGGGCCCTTCCTTTTGTTATTTATTCATATTTTTCAATTTACATTGAGCTCGTGTTTTAAAGAGTCATGTTTCATGAATGGCTTCACTCAAGAAATGATGAAAATCTTCATGATCAATACATCTGACAACAACAACAACAACAACAAAAAAGTCTGACAATTTTCTCTGATAATAGATTCTTCAGCATATATCAAGTTTTTAGGATTTATTAACTACCAAAGTAATTCACTGATAGTTCTCAGTGCACCCAAATAATAACAGCAAAAAGGTCGGTGGCTAATTCGGTGTATTTAAACTTCCATAACAAATGAGGGCTGTGTGTGTGTGTGTGTGTGTGTGTGTGTGTGTGTGTGTGTGTGTGTGTGTGTGTGTGTGTGTGTGTGTGTGTGTGTGTGTGTGTGTGTGTGTGTGTGTGTGTGTGTGTGTGTGTGTGTGTAGTGGGGATTACTCACTATCCATGACAACATTATACTTCCTGTTTCTTGTAACAATCTGCTTGCGTTTACCCAAGTGATGACTTTTAATTTGACATTTGCCAAAAAAAGTTTTATTTCACCGATTTATTTAACGTTATATAGGCTAATAAAAGTTGTGAGAACACCACAATAAGTACTAATACTTTTCACTAGTTATGCTTCACTGCAACTTCAATCAAAGCATTTTCTTGTTCTTTGTGCTCGGTGGCATCGGGGCCACCTTCATCAGCCTCATCTTCCTCGTTTGGGTGTGACGAGATGATGAGAGAAGGGAGGCTTCTGCTGCGCAAGATGCCTTCGAGCCCGTTGCCCAGAGAGCCATGAAGGGATAAACACTGTTTGTTTACAGGAGCGTCGGCGGGCTGGTGAATCTCCAGATCCTCAGCACTCATCCTGTAAAAGACGGGAGACATTTCACGCTCATTTCACATTTTTACAATAATGCAATCCAGTTCATATCAGCCTGAACAGGAGCAAATTAAAATGCAGCCCGCAGCTCTGTTCTGTATAGTCAGCTATGTTACACTCTTTGAATCAATGAACCACTAGAGTGGAGTAAAAACAATATATACTCAAATCTGTTCTTGAGTAAATGTATTTAGTTTATTTTTTCCCCCTTGTCAGTTTACCTCATGTCGAAGGTGGAGCCTTTGAAAGTTGGTCTGAGAGTCTCTGCAGCTGTGGACACAGTGTAAGGGACGGTGAAATGTGTCTGGGTCCAGTGTTTGTCTTTCACAATCGGAGCCAAGTTCTGGTACATGTCGTCCACCGCCAGCATCGACACCTGCGGGAGGCAGGAGCAGAATTCAGATCTCATTTCAGGTGTTTGGAATTGGTCGAATCAGAGCGAAGCCTCGAAGGTGAAACCTCAATGTTTCGATCGATCAGCTGGTTGGTTTCAAAGTCGTCATCGTCCTCCCCAAAAGGATTGATGATCAGCTCTCCGACCTGCAGAGCACAAACAGTAAAATCACTCTGGAAACAAGGTTCTCAAATCCTACCAGTACGCACTTTTCAAAGCAAAAGCACTCATTCTGCAGTAAAATGTCCCCCTTTAAGATTTTTAATATATACTGATGCATCATTTTACTGATGTAGCTGCTGCAATCTTAACATTAAAATGTTAATCTTAAAATAACCTGTAGTTGAAACTGTCAAACAAATTTAAAAAAAAAAAAATAAATAAATCTAAAAATCCACTATTTCCCTCTTGAATATGGTGAAGAAGAAGTATAATGCAGTTTCAAATGTAAATACTTATCGTTACCTTGAGCCAGCCGGCGTAGAAGAAGAACTGCAGCAGGGTGAAGACAGGGACGTACATGTCCAGTTTGTGGTCCTTGTATCCCTTCTCAGGATTCAGGAATTGTCGGCCAATCACACAGAAGGCAAAAAACGAGTACACTGCTATGGTAACCACCTGCACAGACGAGCAAGACAGTCAGCAAAGCAGTTTCACTGTGAAGTTAGAGGATTTATTTGATCTAAACGGGATAAAGTGTGAGTGTGTTTTAAATAAAAGACACCAGATAAAGTAAAAAAAAAAAAAAAAAAACATCTTCATATAGTATCTGATTAAATATCAACATTTCCTTCTGAACTGAAGAAAAGTACAAGTACTCGAGTAAACGTACTGCATCACATTTGGCCGGCTGATCGTACCTGCGTGTAGACCAGAGGGATGCTGATCCAGTCGTAGTGGAACAGCAGGCTGCACTTGGCTCTGTATTGATTAAGCTCCTGCAGACGCAGATAGAACAGTTCGTTCAGTTGTAAATGCAGTTTGTACGGATGTCAGGCTCTAAGCTGTAGAAAAGGTTTAAATCTACAAAACAACGAAACGTCTCACGTCCATCAGCAGCCGCAGAGCTACGTCGTCCCTCACGCGGCCCTCCTCTCTCGCCCTGGACGCCAGGTTTGAAAACCACGTCAGAGGCATCCAGTATTTGTTGAAATCAGAGTGCAGCGACTCAAACTTTTTCAGCTCGTGTGTGGTCATAAATCCTGCAGACATATTAGTCACACTGATATCTCGCGTTTTAGACGTCTGTTATCTGAACTGTTTTATGAAATGTTCAAATAGGAACATGTGAAAATAAATCAATCTCTGCAAAGAGAGCTGTAACCTTTAGCTGTTTAACAACACCGCTGTCTGTTTTTCTTGTTTGTTTAAATATTTAAAAAAAATTTGCACTATTGTTTAGTTGGTTTTAATTTAATTATTCTATTTTATTTTATTCTATTTTATTGTATATACTGTGCATTTTTATATTTAATATTTTTTACTGTTATTTTATTTCTTTCCTGTATCTATAAATGCTGCTGTAGCGGAAAAAAAAAAAAAAATTCCCCTTGGGGATTAATAAAGTAACTACCTACCTACCAGCCTTAACTGATTGACAAAAAAGAAAAAGAATTTCCAACTATTCTGATTATCAGTAATCATTTAAATCATGTTTCAATTAGAAAAAAAAACTGTTTGCATCTGCTTTTCCTTTTATAACACTACACAAAACGGAATAACTTTTGGTTTTGGGCAAAACAAAACATTTCCACAATCAATCTGGACTTTGAAAATGTAGATTTTCTTTCGTATATCTAGTGTCAAGTTTGAAAAAAATTAAAGGGGTTACTGACATTGCTTTTACATGAATGGAACAGATGTAAGATCAGAGGGACTTTGACCTTTGACCACCAAACTATTATCACTTCATCCTTGAACCTTTTTTTTTGTCCGTATTGTTGTTCTACTGTGTTGCTTTTCTGTAAACAACAAGTATGTCCATCCTGAGAGTTACAGAGTGAGTTATTACTTCCCAAATACAAGAATCATATAGCACAAATCCCTCTGAGGCACATCTGCGTTTTGTTACATTGGACCGTATATGAGTGCCTTCACTTCCTCTCCAGGGTTTGGTCTTACCAGCCTCCACGATGTGCTCCAAAGTCGGGAATCGCTTGTGAACCCTGGTGCTGACGGAGCGCAGAATAAGGACCGAAGACAAGTTGGCGTATCTCATGAGGGTTCGTCGCAGCAGTCGCCCCCTCTCGTCCGCCCCGTGGACGTTCCCGGACACCGCCATCATCAGGTTGTCGGGCAGCGGGAAGCTGGTGTACTGACCCCACCAGCGGTTGAAGGCCAGGTTCACGTAGAAACCTGCAACAGAAAATGAAAAGGTTATAGAAATGTATCTTCAGATTTGAAATGTGGAAGACGGAGATTTTTTTTTAAAAATTCAGTCTCACCGAGTACAAACAGAACAGGGATGAAGTTGGTGTTGGTGAACTGGTCGCAGTACAGAGCGACGCGCTCAAACAGATCCTGCTGCCTTGGTGTGAGGAGACACCTGTGAAGCAGATGAAAGTTTTCCACTGTTGAACCCAACAGCACGGAAACAAAGAGAGATGAAATCAAAGGATGTAATTTACCTGTAAAGCACACTGAAAAACAGGTAAACTCCACAGAACGCCAGGAACTCTTTATACAGCAGCCTGTAGATGCTTCCCTTCCACCTGAACAGGAGCCTGGAGAAGCCTCCAAACTTCACATCGGCCACCTCCAGACTGTACGAAACTGTCATGTTCAGGCTGAAAACACCTGCAAAATATCAAACAGAACCTTTCAAATGTCTCATCCGATAACGATGATAAAAAAAAAAAAAAACCCACTGTGAAGATGTGCTGGACCTCAGAGGTCTTGGTCTTGTGTTGACTCGCTGCCGTCCTGGGAAGAAAAGTTCTTCCTCTGGGCCTCAATTTAAACCTATCTGTGGTACTGTCATAAATTAATATCTTGAATTTATTACCTGGGAACCTGCAGCAACACACAAACACACCTACACGTACAGAGCGCACGGAAACAACCTCTTCTCTACTGTTTTTACCTCATTGATTAGTTAATAAGTTATCATCCCATTAAAGTCACCAAATCTTCGTTTTCATCTACAACATACAAACAGTGTTAAGGGGTACTGGGACAATTCTTTGAAGTTGACCGGAGTTCGATTACAGCTGATGTGACTCTGTTGATGTTGAAAACGTTTAATAATCATCTTTTCACGACTCATTTATTCTACAAGATGTTCGGAAAATAATTGTTCCAAATAACAAAACCCACTAAAATAGTAGAAACAGATTATATCTCCTATTTCAGAGCCATTTATACTTCAAACTGGAGGTGTACATCCATGTGAGGGAAATCTCTCCTTCTGTTTCTAAGTTATGGCGCTAAATAATGTATATAATGACAAGAAAAGTGGAGAATATTTTGATGTCACAATGAATGTGACCTTTGACCTTTTGGATACAAACCGTCATCATTTTATCCTTTTAGACTTCTATGTGAAATTGGTCATAACAGCAGAAGTGCTTTGTGAGGTCCTTTGACCTTTGAACACCAAACAACCATGAGTTCAAGTGAATGTTTGTGCCAAATTAAATTTAAAAAATGTTATAAAATATAGTATCAAAATAACTGTTAAATAATTTTCTTTGAGTCTACAAATTTTTTATTACACTCAGGGATGCATTGGTTTAAAAATGGCCTTTTTTTTTATTGTGTGTGTGCTGCTAGAGGTTATAAAACAATAACAGATGATTTACCAGACAGGACCTCACGTCCAAGACAAACTTTTATTTTATCATTACTTTGGAAAATACGAATCTGGAATTTATTTATTTTTATTTACCACAACAGCTTGTACGCATGTTAAATGTTTTGTGTATTTGATGAGGGTATCTTCTTTGAAAGCTCTTTTTTTTTAATGCTGTAAGTGTTTTCACTGATTGAATAAAGTTTTATTTACATTTAGAAGGCAGAAAAAAAAAAGTTTGATATTCAAATTAACACATTTTCTATTTAACTGTCTTTTACAGATGCTACACAAATCTTGGACCTGTTATCTGCGTGGATCTGATGCCCCGCCGTAGAAAAATCTAATAAAACACACAGATTGCGCGTAGGCTTTTTGCTGTTATTTACTGGTGACAGTTATAACAGCTGTCGAAACTTTGGACCTGTCAGCTGGATCCATCCTTTCTGTCTCGCACCCTTTTATCATTGGCTGCTGTACTCAGCTCACTTGTTTGTTTTTCACATCGTTACAGCAGTCCACTGTAAATCAGACTCTGTTTTTTTTTTTTTTTCCTTCCTCCTCCAGCCGTGTTTTATCCGCTGACTGTTTGTTCTCCCCTGACTGGATATTTATGAGGTCATGTATCCTCCATCGGAGCCCGGACTAGCAATCACTGTGGACTTCCCTGTTCTCTGTCTGAATCTGCAGCGGACTGATGAGCCTCACATTTATTACTGAATTTATTACCTGCAGATTTATGATTTTGTGCACAATTAAATCCCTCAAGAGCTATTTGTGTTGTGTAATTTCAATTCCTGTCACCAGATGGCACTGTTGTGATGTGCAGCGTGCCTCCGCGCCTCCGCCCTGAGGTCTCACTATCTGTATTTCTCATAAACAAAGACACCCAGTGGCTCCTTTATTGACTAAAAACAATCACTGTTGTGATTCACCATGTTATATCCTCAATTACAGTGTTTCCTCTTAATGAAAGTACAGATTAGTCGTTTTAGTTTTCAACATTTTCTTAAAGTGAAGTTATAATTCTGTTGCTTCTGAGGCGCAGAACAATTTTCCATGATACCAATCCTCATGTCTGTGTTAGTATTGTTCCCATGTTTAGGTTTCTATCCTGTATATCAGATCTACCACACAACAATGGTTGGTCAGTGATTTTGATCTCGAAGAAACACACTCCCAGATTAGCATCCGTGGATTCTCCAACAACAGTTTAAGCCAAAGTCATTTCCCGGCCTCATTTATGGGATCCGCCGGTCGGGGGGCTAAGACCTCTGAGAACGGCTCAGGGAGAGCAGCTCCGTGCTGATCGTTTCAGTAACCCAATGCTGTAATTACAACTTCCCACGGTGAGTGAAATTAGAGCTCAAAAGAAAAGTGGGATTTCAGGTAGCCGGGGCCGGCCCGGGTCATTGTCGGGGCAGAAAGAGATGAGCTTGAATGAAAAGATCTGGAGCACGTCTTCAAAGATGGAGCGGACTAATGGCACAGATTGGGTTTTGTTTCTGTGTTTCTGGTGTTGTTAATCGCCATTAAAAAGCAGAAAAATCTTCTTTTTTTTTAAAACGGTTTATTTTTCAATGTTAAAATGTTTGACATACAAAAACAGTGAAGGTAGTGCATCTTCCAGAATAAACATAATGATAGAAATCAGTGCTTTTTACATACGATACCAGTATTCCCGTTTTATTTCAGAGAGATAATCGATGCTTCTGACGCGTTATTTGCTGGTGCTGAAGGAGTTTTAGTATTTAGGGTAAGACTCCCGTTAAACACGTCACAAGGCCCAATTTCAAACTGCTTAGGCCCAGTAATATAAAACATTACAGCTACAGGCCTGTACAATTTTAGATTGTTATGGCCATATTGTAAGAACTATTCTCAGTATAGTAAAATCTGGTTTCCTTTTTACATTTTTCCAAAACAAAAGGCTCAAAAGCTTCAACCGTTAGCGCGGTCGGCTAACTAGCTCATAGTTGAGTGTTAAGTTTTCAGGCCAAAGAACACAATTAACGATTTAATTTATTTCGCAGGAGCCCGAGCAAAACTCGTTATCGGGATGTTTTTCTGCTGCTATTTACATCATGCAGTCTTTTTTTTTTTTTTTTTTTAAACATTCTTGTTTTAAAACAACAGCAGAAAATATTAAAAAGTCTTCTGTTGATTGTTTTTAACCAATTTATGAAGCACTTTAGCTTAATTTGCTCGCTAACTCCAGTCTACCAGAAAGATGTCATTTAGGCAAAATCTGAAATCGCGTACTAGAAATAAGAAGCCTGATTATGTGAATATCAGTCAGGAATCAAGCGTGGGAAACAGTTATTATAGGACAAGTTCCTAAAACCAGAAGCTCTGCGCGGCCCGGTTTAAATTTGATGGATGTTATTTTTCTGTGCAGAAATTGTAAAAAAAAATAAAATAAAATAAAAAATTACAAAATGCAACATTCAGTCTTTTGTGTTTCTGTCTTTTGACCAAAGAGCTTTTGGCATTTTGAAAGTAGTAAACTAGAAAATAGAAATAGAAATAGAGCTTCGTTGGAAGATATGTGAAAACCCGCCTGGAAAATACACCTCAGTTTTGTTTTTTTTCTTCAATTCCAGGAAGTTCCCCACCCTTCTTCTCTGCACCGTCCGTCTCTCTCGCCGAAACCAATTAGCTCTCAAGGTCAGCAAGCGCGAGACCGAGACGTCTGCCTGTTTTCCACATTTCAGATAACCATCGAATGTCTGCATCCTGCACCTTCACGAACGTTCACCGTTGTCTTTTGTGCAGGTCTTCTCTCCAGTTTACTGAGCCGGCAGCTAAACAGATGTTTATCCCAAACCAGCGTTTGGACCAGACCGTCCTGAACATTTTCCAACCTACGTGCACATTTCAGGGTGTGACACACAGCGAGAGCAAAAAAAAAAAACAAAACAAAACAAACCTGTCCTTTTATCCTTCGTTAACAATGAATGGCATATAAATATAAACTTGTCATCCGAGGTTTACATTCCACATTTCATTCTGGATTAACGGCGAGCGTTGCGACGGGATTAGTCACCGTCCGCCGACTGCATTTCTGGTTGTGCAGCTTAAGGTGAAGGAATTTCGTCGGGAAAGTAACAAGTCGAACTGGAACGCGTAGGACAGTTGCAGCCGGGTGAGGTAAAGGAAAGGACGTGCAAACACCTTCTCTACTGAGAATAAGAAAGCAAAGGAATTACAAAAAAAATATATATGTCCTGTTCTTTGCGGCTTTGACAGCAACACCTACGCTCGAACGAGACTCCGCATTAAATAGAAAAAGTGTCGAAATTTTATTTATTTATTTATTTTTTTCCAGAGAAAAAGCTGGCCTCCCTTTCAAAGCGTCACTGCGTTCCTCAGGTCCCACAGGAAAAGCTCCGGATTAAACCACTTCCTCTTACATTGTGATCCTGCGGAGGCCGGACCACACCGTCCTTCAATAGATAACTTGCTTTGAGCGCGTTTCAAATAATACCATATTTTAGGAAATACACTTTCTTGCGCACATTGTTCATTAATGGAGCTTTAAACGTGGAGTTTGAGCCGAGAGGAGGTTGGTTTAGTTCAGCATAAAAGACGGGAAGAAGGGGGTGGAGGGGGGGGGGTAAACAGCTCGCCAGGCTCTCTCCGAGGTTAAAAATAAGTCCATCAACTCGGTAAAAGGTCCCAATCAAACCGGCACACGGCAACGTTTCGTAAACTTAAACGCGCAACTTTTGGCCGTTGGCGTCTAAAAATCCAGCAGACCGGCGTTGAGTTTTCAGGAAACGGAGGGTTTTTGATCGATTTGAAGCTTTTTTCCGAACAGCTGTTGCAAATTGGAAGTGCTGCCAGTATGAATAGTTTGAATGCAAAATATTCGCGGGTGAACGTTTTCACATTTTCACGTCATTTTGTTTTCCCGTCGTATCGATGCGTGAAGCTTCCTCGAGGGTGAAGATTTATCCCGAACCGTCTTACCCGCTTTTTTTCCCGTCTCACGCGATGGAACGGCGAGTTTCGATGCGATATCTTGCCGAGTTTCGATGTACGACGTAAATGAGACAAAAGCCAAATATACAATTCAACACTAGAAACTAAAGTGACAAAAGCAGTGACGCTAAAAGCTAACTGGCTACTTCGAGTCCTTATGCTAAGCTAGGCTAACAGCATCCTGTGGCTCCTGGAAATTTTGCTTCCAAAGTATCTTTATAACACTAAATATTTATGTCTAAATAAGCAAACATACACGTTAAAGTAAAAAAACAAAAAAAAACCTTTGTTGTTATTTTTTGGGGATTTAAAAAAAAAAGAAAAGATAATCAATGGCTGAATCAATCCAGACTTTGAAGTTCTGGTTTGAACAAATCAGTGAGGAGAACATAAACAAAAACCAAACGCACAAAAATGTGTGGCGATACCTGTTCACTCACTGCGATGGTTTTATGGGATTTTAAAAGCTGCAGATCATCTCAGTGAACGCTCGCTAAGAAAACAAAAGCATTTAATTCCCAAAATGTTGACCTATTCCTTTAAGATGATGTCACGAGAGGTCGACGTTCTCATACTCGGCGTGGTCCGAGTCCTCCAGTTCGATACCCGGCACCAGGCTGTAGTACTCGGTGGACTGAGTCAGGTAAGCTTTCTCCCGGTCAGCCGAGTCCTTCATCACCTCCGTCACACTGACCGCGTCCGGCTCCGTCTTACTGGCCCCGTCGGGCTCCTGGGAGCTCTGCTTGCCCTCCGTGGAGCCGGAGCAGCGCGAGGAGACCCGGGGAAGAGAGTCCACCGAGCCCAGCTTGATCTCCACCTCCTCGTAGATGTCCCTGGTGCTGCCCAGCAGGGTGGAGGCCGGGCGCAGCAGCAGCTGGTTCTTTACGATCCCCTCTTTGCCGCGGTCTCCGGCTTTGCCCTGCTCGGCGGCTGAAGGCTGCTGCTTGCTGCGGCGCTTCTGGCCGTTGCTGCTGGAGCCGGACGCCCTCTTCTTCTTCGAGCTGCTGAACACGGGCGCCTCTTTCTTCTTCCTCTTCCTCCCGCAGCACCAGCAGAGCAGCAAGGCGGAGAGGATGAGGAGGGGGAGCACGATGAAGAGCGCTGTGAGGCCGGCGGGGCGACACGCGTCGTTGGGCCTCAGCGACCACGCGGTCCTGCCGGCCAGGTGGCGGGGAGACGAGCAGGTCAAGTTCCCCACCAGGTCCTGGAGTCTGGCGGTCCCGTTCGCCCGCCTGCCGGCCTCCAGGCCTCCCAGCAGCACACAGGAGCAGTCCCACTGGTTGCCATCCAGCTCCAGCCGCTGGAGGCCGGGCTTCTGCAGCACAGAACCAGGGAGGAGGCGTAGCTGGTTCCCCTGCAGATACAACTTCTGGAGGCTGTCAGAGTCCTGGAGGAAGCCCTCAGGAAGCTCCTGAAGCCGGTTCCCCCTCAGGTCCACCTCCAGCAGGCCGGGCTGGTTGGCCAGAAACTCCCGCGGCAACGTCGTTAGTTTATTCTGACCCAAGTAAACCTTCTGAAGCGCCGAGGCCTCTTCGCCGTCGACATGAACAGAGCTGATATTACAGTTGGAGAGGTCCAGCGTCTCGACGTTTGTCTCATTGGTAAACACAGACCAGCGCACACGGCCGAAAGCGGAGCCGGAGTAGTTCAGGCAGCAGACGTCAGCAGGAACCTCGGAGGGAAACTGGGACAAAACGGTGGCCGCAGGACAAACGCACCCGACAACAAGTCCCGTCTTCACCAGCAACGGGAACATCAGCACGAGACTCCACCGCAAAACCATGTCTGAAACAGAGAAGACGGAAAACGTGACTTCATCGCTCCACGTTACCACCGTGGCGTCCTCGGCCTCCTCTTCCTCCACCCTACCTGCCTACTGGTCTCTCTCTCTCTCTCTCTCTCTCTCGGTGCCGCCGGGGGATCCGCTGTATGTAGGCTAACACAGATGTAAATGGGCTCGTAAACCTAGCAGCTTCTCTGAGGACTCCCGGTTGCTGTGAGGATCGAAGGAGTTGGCATGGCGACACGGCTCACTGGGGATCGGGAGTCCAGCGTTCGGCTGCGGGAGAGGAAACAGATGCTTCGATGACTCTCGGTGGAGGTGATGCTGTTAATTGGCAGATGGGAGTTACACAAACACGGATGGAAGGTAAAGCCGGAGACGAAGGTTAACAAGACAGACTGACACCTCAAATCTGGAACTGATGTTACAGGACCTGGCTTTTACTCACTTTTTTTTTAAATTTTTTATATCAATATGAATCAAGAAACCAGCACTTTGGAACAAGAGCCAGCATTTGTAGGTTTATAATTGCAGCCAGATTCAGAAATAACGGAGGTTTCATTTTCCCTCCTCATAAAACTTTTGTTTTTCACTTGTTTCATCACATTGGAAAGTAAATAAAATGGTACTTATTTGAGTTTAAGCTTGAATTTACTTTATGTAAATGTTAACCAAAGCCTAACTTCACCAAACAAAATGCAATGCAACATATTACTACCAAATATATTGACAGATCTTTAAATACGGTTATCGGAATTGAATGTAAACGTGCCACAGGTAGCCACACAGCTCGTTACAGTTTGCAGGGCAGGTTCATTATATAAATGAGCAGGAACAAAACAAACATCTAAGCACATAAAGTAGAAAACACTGTCAATGAGGATGGTCCCCAAAATAATGTGTTTCACTTCGGGTGTAATTTCACCTCTTCGCGACTATTTTGAACTCAGGTTTCACTGCTGCCGTGCGTTTCTGCTTCACGAGAGCGTGACATGACAACATTTAGGAAACCCTGCTCGGAGACACACCAATAAACTAATTGCCGGTCACTTCCTAAAACTCCTGCGTGCTGCGACGCCACCCCGACCATTACAAAAAGCACATGTGGTCGACAATAAACGAAGCCTGTCTTTTCCAAATGACTTACATGTGAAGCGGGCGGGATGAGAGGGAGCGGGAGGGAGAGTGCGTTTGTTTTCGCCCTCCACAATGGGACTGAAAAGCTGCTCCGCAGCTCGGAGGCAGGAATGTGCTAACTCCCCAACAACGGGCCGGTTCCGTACCAAGCGGAGGGGTTTTTAGGCAGGACCACCGTTGTCAGCTGGAGCCTTAATGTGACCATGCAGGCCTCCGGTGACCACAAACAAACCTCGCTTCACCTCCTGAGGTGATGAACTGAGAACATTCAAATTCAAATCACAAAATCTCACCACAACTAATGATCAAAAAGGGAACCGATCCATCCAAAACAATATAAATGGGTAAAAGAACATTTTACGGCAAAGTGTCAAAAATCCACTCGTTCCAAAAAAAAACAACAAAAAAAACACGAAATGAATTGTTTCAACAGAACTGTGACCAAAATACTGTACAAACTTAGTGTGTCACGTTAAAGTTGGAAAACCAAGTTGTCAGTGGTCTCTGTAACTAAGAGTTACAGATAAACCTGGATAAACCTCATTTGACATTTCTGGACTGGAATCTGTTGTTAATTATCTGTCCACTAGCGAGTGATTTATTGGACCGACTGTAGCTCACCTACTTGATGTATTGGTTGATTTGGCAATCATGGTATGCAGCAGACACGGAGCGAGAATCGCTCGAGTTTTCTGGACCCCTGGTGAATGTACAGTCACCTTTGACCTCTCGTTTTGGTCTCCACAAACTGCAGCTAAACGCTCCACCGCGCCCAGCAGCCGGTTTGCCGTTTGGTGCCGTGCAGGCGGTCGGTTCTTGAAACGACACTAACGAGAGCGGTGAGCGTGAACCAAAACAGGAAATGTGCAGGCCAGAAACAAAAGCAAAAAGCTGAAAGTCACTAAAATTATGGGGAACTGCAGAGTCGGGAGATAACTCTTTGTGAATTGAGCCCTTGTGGCATTTCATATCCTCTAACTCTGTAATTATTTGCATGCTGCACAGCACTCTGAAAAGCTTTTGTTCTGAGTGATGGCTATCAGCAGGCTCAAAGGGCCGTCGCTGAACACAGAAAAGGAAAAGTAGCGGGTTACCGTGGTTACACGAAGGTCATAATTTGCCTGATTTGAGTGTCTTCGCTCCAAACGTAGGAGCTAAGTTTGGACGGCTCTTGTGGTGTGTTGCTGAGTCGACGCATTCAGCGGTGCAGATGACTTTAATGCCTGACGGGTCAAACTCGAGGCTGATAAGAGGTGCGTAAAGGTTACAGGCGAGGAGATCTGCCCTGCTCGAGCTTCGTGTCAATCGAGCATTCAGCCTCAACAGCGACGGACGAGTCGATCTTTGGATTTCTGACGCGCTTGGTTTGACCTTCGGAGAGTGGAGCCTCTTCATCCTAACGGAGGACTTTAAATCTGGAAAAAGTGGATGATCTCACTCGCCAACAATGAGAGTTGCTACATCCTCTCTGGCAGCAGAGCTTCCTCTGAAATAACGAACTCCATTCTTTCATGCAGTTTCATCAGAGGGATAAAATCAGGGCCGCAGCTGAGGACACACGAGGCCTGCCGCTGGTACTTCATCTGGGAATCTGGGGGACTTGATGCCCAGAAGGTTTATTCCTTTAGACTTAATACCATTAAAAATATACACATTTTAAAGTACAGCTAAGTGTGGAAAGGGTTTACTGAGTCAATATAATGTAGAAAAATCCAGTTAATTAGATAATTTGATGTTAAGTACATTTTCCCGGTAGATGAAGTGAGGTTTCTGTGAGGATGCTTCACCCCACGACCTCTAAATCCTCGGTTTTTTTTTCGAAAACAATAACATTAACAGCCTCACTCCTCACCTCTCACTGCAAAATGTGCAAAATGCAAACCTTTATGATCAAAAACAAAGTGTAAACCAATGACGCAAACACAGGAAAACTTCTTAAAACATGACTGCACATGTTAAAATTAAAAAAAAAAAAAAAAACCAACCCAGTCCAGGTGTAAATAAAGCGTCATCGTGTGTTTGTCTTACCCGCGGTCTCCATGTCTGCTGCAGCCCTGTTGCTCTCTGAAGCTCTGAAACTCTGATGGAGGACTCAAAACATGACGCACGGCGACGTCTCTCTCCTCTCCGCATCCCATCAAGTGTCCCGGCTTGCAGCTCTCCTCCTCCGGATCCGAGGGTGTGTCTCCGTCCGAGCGGAATGTGGAAATACAGCCTGCTGTTCGTGCGTGCATGTGTGCGTGCATGTGCGCGCGTCTCTGTGTGAGGGTGTAAATAAAGTTGATCCATACACACTGCTCAGTTTAAAGGACGTTTTTGTTGCGGTTTATCTGATTGAGGACGCCAGATTTGACCAGGTCGCTGCGCTCGGTGGAAAGTTTACCTGAGCTGCTGCAGCTGTTTGATGTCACAGCGCCGCCTGGTGGCAGAAGTGACTTTTCGCAGACTCGCCCGTTAGACACGGGTCTAATGTCACTTTAAGAAGATTCAAATAGTTTGAAATTTGTGGGAAAAGTGCACATTAATTCGACAGGTCAAAAAAATATGACGTCAAATTAATCAATCAAACTGGATCAATGTAGCACCTCTGATAGAAGTCCTACAAGTCAAAGAGTAAAGTAAAATAGTTCCCAAAAGTAAAACAAGGAGTCCGGTAAAATGTAAATAAACGAAGTTAAAGTTAAGAACAGAATAGGAGGAAAACAAATTTAATAAAACCTACTTTAGAATGATTCACCGAATAAACACCAATTAAATCTATCTATCTATCTATCTATCTATCTATCTATCTATCTATCTATCTATCTATCTATCTATCTATCTATCTATCTATCTATCTATCTATCTATCTATCTATCTATCTATCTATCTATCTATCTATCTATCTATCTATCTATCTATCTATCTATCTATCTATCAGCTTTCTCCTCGACAGTTGTTATTTTAATGTTTCACCAATTGATGGCAGCATTACTGAGCTCATGACAATCAGTTTAATCATTAGTTGATTGTTTCAGGCACATTTCACTGGTTGATTTCAACCTCTGAAATCTGAACCTTTAATACTTTAATCTGTCATACGACAGTGAAATAAATAATGCAGGAATACCACCGCTCCACCTGGCTTACCAGGTAATCGAGAGAGAAAATGAAGGATTAGTTGCTAAACAAAAAAACATATAGAAACTGATTTTTTTTATTAAGATATAAAAGACAGATGCATTTTCATACACTGTTCAATGACATTAACAAGAAATCTCTGAACTGCTACAAAATCAGTGTAAACATTTTCTGGTTGGTCATTTAAAGACGTAAAGTCTCAGCGATGAGATAGAAGAGAGAGTGCAGAGAAGTTATTGTAAACGATGCACACCTTCCTCTCACTCAACATAACACTGATGGATACTGTACACGTAAAAGCAACAAGACACAACATTACAAAAACAAAAGATTATTCATGATCGTTGAGAGTAACTATATTTTAGTGCAGGTTTTTGTTGTTGTTGTTGTTGTTGCTTTGTTTGTCAGTTTCATTCACACTGACCCCACTCTGGACCACCATTTGTATTTACAGTATATTTGTCTACAGTCGTTCAGACACGAGGGGGCAGCGCTGCTTTAGTTTACTGCTGCGGTTTCCTCTCCGGCAGCAAGCAGCTGGCTTCGCTCCATGGCACGTTAGTTAGAAGAAGATTAGGCAGCAGATAAACACACTCTGTGGTATTAAAGGAAGATTTCACAACACACTTAGTTTAGTCTGTCTTGCTGAGGGTTCGATGAGAAGGCGGAGCATGTGCCATATTTGAGTCCAATATCCAGCTCTCCTTCATACATCCATGAGTTGAGCAGATGTTTCTCGACAGAATTATTTTTTCATGAAAAGTCATTTTTCAGGATTCGTAATGTTCAGAACAATGTATTGATTTTTTTTTTTTTTTTACAGCTGCTTCTTTCATAATGGATTTTGCGTCTGAAAAACGATGTACGCTAAAGCAGTTCGGCCGCTTAAAAGCGCCAATCAACCGTGATGTCACCCAACGGTTTGCGAGCAGTTTTTGAAGCCTCAAGTCCGGCATTATGGCCGTCGCCAACTTGTTTTTGTTGGGAGCCAGAAGTGACCATATGTGGACCAGCTGGGGACGAGTGTCAGGTGGATGTGAATGAGAACCAGACACTATGCCCCGCCCACCTATAGTGGAAACCTAACTGCACTCCAGGACATTTACTGACTTTATATATCATGAGAAGTTGATCCTTTTTTAATCAGAATCTTATGGAACAAGAGATTTTTTTTTTTGGTTTTTGAGCCAGGCCCTTGTGGCTCTCTGTGGTATTGCACTTTAAAGCACTTCTGCATTGGCTTCAATTTTCAGACTATATCCATTTTGATATACAGACCACAGACACTCTGTGATGTTATAACGTTATAAAATATTTGGTAGTGTAACACCCCCTCTTGGAAATGCGTGTATAACGCCCTCATTTTAGTTACGAGGTGGCTGCAACAGGCGCTCAGCTCCACAATGTTCTTTCTTTGGTTTGGGTTCAATATGCAAGAACTGCAAAACACTTACATTTGGCTGTAACAAAGTGCAAGCTGGTTTTTAGTTGTTTTTATGAAACAAAAACCTCCTGTTTTATAAAAATTTTGGCTTGTCTCACACACACACACACACACACACACACACACACACACACACACACACACACACACACACACACACACACACACACACACACACACACACACACACACACACACACACACACAATAGAAAATACAATCTAACATACATTTAGTGATTTTTAGAGTTTTCGGACGGCAGGTACATTTTGCTACCTTCATACAGGACCAGGTTTGAGAGTAGCGACAGTTTTCTCAGGTAACTTTTAGCCAAACTGGAAGTAACTAAATCTTCCAAACTGTCATCAACTTCATCAAACTGTCATCAAAAACTGTTCCTTTGAGTGTTTCGCCCGCTAAATGTATTTAACGTGATGGTTCACAACCTTTTTGGCTTGTAACATCTTAAAATCAAGCCTCTTGCCAACACTTATCTCATTGCACATATTGAGTAAAAAATATCCAATATTTCACCCCCCCCCCCCAAAAAAAAAGTCCAGAAAAAATGAGAATATTTTGTGAATGAAAACTGTGTTGTTCACTGCATTATGCAGTAGATTATTGTTTTAATATTTCCTGGCTGTTGTGGAGGCAGAAATATCCTCATTGGATGAGTTGAACGTTGGTGGCAGTGAGAAAAACGAAAGCGCATAGCTCATTCTATCCAGATCACTAATGCTGTGGTCATCTCTGAATAACAAAGTCATTGCTATTTACATATGTCATTCCTTATTTGGACATTAAGCGTATATTTGCCGGTTTTCTTGCAGTTTCTCAGCCTAAAATTCCCATTGACACACATTCATTTCACATCTGCCAAGAAGAAGGAACAACGTTGGTAAAATCGTCTTTGGAGTATACGTACGGCCTGTCGTTGATGTCACTGATTGTCGGCCGTCACGCGTCGTTCGCGCTGCGTTTTTGAGCTTTTTGGAAAAACAAAGTGATTCCGTTTCTGTTTGCCATCACGAGTCCAGGTAGATGGAGTAGATCTGGTTGAGGCAGCGGTCGACGCCTCCCGCCTGGAAGAGGAAGCTGTCGTCTGGGCAGGGAGGCATGGAGTAACCTCCCCCCGCCTGACCCTGCAGGTCCTGCAGCAAATCAAACCCTGAGGAAAAAAAAATAATAATTCGGTTTTTAACAGCAGCCGCGTTCTTTTAATGCAAAGAAGAGTTTATTTTCATCCTTTGTCGCCAGTCAGCTAACTTATCTTGTGTGTTTCAAACAATTGCTAAAGGATTGCTGTCCTCCGAATTCTTACGATGTCTATAACCAATAATTTACACTGAAAACCTGTTGAATGAAAATATGAAAACCGTCAGACTTTCAGCTCGTTGCTCCGGTTTTACTAAAATGTACCGTTTTGATTCAGGATGTGTAAATCAGCATCTTGGTTTACATTTTGCCCTTTTATATTAACAACGACTCGCATGACTACCTCGATGTCGCTACAGAGAATGTCTTGGTAACTTTCAGCTCATTGTTTTGTTTTTACCGCCCACGACTTTTCCGTTTTGGATCAGTGTTTTTAACCTCAGAGCAGACTTAGTGGGTGGAGGAAACCAAAACAGGGATATAAAAAAAAAAAAAAAAGTGTTTTTATGGTGTCTCACCTGTAGAGTGGCAGGTGGAGGGGTTGGTGAAGTAACTGGCAGATTCGAAGCCTCCATCGCTGCCTGGTTGAACCACCTTCCCTTCTCCATACAGACAGCCTTGAAGGACCACAGAGGAAATGTTGATGGAAATCCAGAGCATTAAAAACAGGTCGCACCGACGACAGTTCAGTGAAGTCTGTCGGTACCTTGCTGCTGCGAGAACACCTGCTGCTGTTGGCTGTAGGCTTTCTGGTATCCCTGCAGCCTGATGTCGACCCTGTCTGAGGAGGCGCTCGCTGGGCTGCAGTCAGCTGACACGAACAAGGAGGCTGGTCTGTTCCTGGTAAACGACAAAATTACGTTTTCAGTCCCAAAAATAAACAACAATACAATTTATTTAAGTAAAAGTACTCCATTACACGTTAAAGCTCTAAATTCAAAATGTTACAGAACATTATGAATGTAATTATCAGGAAAATACAATTACAACATAACAAAATAGGAGTAGTCTTACTTAAAACTATTGTTATATATTACAACATTAGATTATTAATATTCGTGCATTAATGCAAAAGCAGGATTTTACTGCTGTCAAGATGGAGCTAACGTTCAATTATTTTATTCGGACTGCAAGTATGTATTAACGCTTTGTGCAACCAGAGGCGAAATCCAGTAATTTAATTTCGTTAACAATGAAAATTTGGATAATGAATTAATAAGAAGGGTTTAATCAGACTGAGCGACAGCTTTGACTGGGTCTCACTAAACTTCAACACAAATCTGGGATCAAATGAACCCAGGACCAAAAGCATTTTTTTTTTAAGTGCAGATAACCAACAGTTGTTGAAAGAGAACAAACGTGTAAAACCAGCACAGTTCATATAAGGAAGCGTTTCCTCCTCGGGGGGGGGGAGGGGAGGGATTAACGTAGGCGGGTTTTGCGCGGAGCCGTATCCATCGCTTCTCTGCAAGAATGTGCTGACTGTGCACAAACAATCTGACTCAACGTGGAAACGAGTGAGTCAGTGGAGCCAAGTCGACAAGGAGAAAGAAAGGCAGCCGAATGTCTCTCCGAGGAGATATGCAGCTGAAACCCCCCCAGCATTGTATTTGAATCCTCCCTTCCCCCCTCCCCTCTCCTCCCCTTCCTCCCTTCAAAGAGCTCAATCTCAGCATTTCATGTGGCCTGAGAGATCTCCTGGATGATGTGCTGCAGCGTATTGGTCCCCGGGGAGCCGGACGGCCTTGGTTTCTGCTGGAGGGGTTTTTCAGCGGGCTTCATAAACAAGCCAGGCCTTGTCAGAGATACCGACGGGCCGCTGGCCCGTGCAGCCGTCTATATTTGCATGTGACCGGCTATAAAAAGAGGAAATGTTTGGAGATTTCTTTACATATCTATCATATATCATCCCCAGGTCTCTTTATTACCCATTTCCCATGTCAAATGCTATTACACTGAATTTAACAGTCTCTGCTTTCAGTGGAGAAACACAATAAAAGCCAAAATTAATCAGAAGGACTTTTTTGAAACTGATATAACTTACAGATGGCTGCAGCTTCCCGAGGTAATAAGGGCCAGGCTTTGTATAGGATTATGTAAACAAAGTGGGCTTTGATATAGTGTGACGGCTGAAGTGAACGCACGGCGATGACTGCGAGCCCCAAGAATTCGACACGTCTCTGGATTCCCCTCGGTGGCCCCTGAACCGTCAGCGCTGACCTTAGCTCTAAACAACGCCGGCTGCTCCACGGCTTACATTCTTGTATCGCTGCAACAACATAGCTGAGATGTCTGAGCCGTGCCGTGCCGATCTGTCGCTTCGTGGACGGTGAGCCCAAACCGCTCAGATCCGTCGAGCTTAACGAAGTCTCCGCCGCCCGAGGGAGCTGCTGTCAGCACGACCTCAGGAAACCGTTTCTCTGATCATATTTTACCGGCCACTCGCTTCCTTTCTTTCCAACTAACTGCAGCCGGCTGCTTGTACATATATATATATATATAGTTTTTTAAGCCCAAGTAGGCACCACTGTTTTCGTTGGTTACACGCAGTACATATATATATAAAATATAATAATATAACAGTGGTGCCTACTTGGGCTTAAAAAACTTGATCTGTTTCCAGCTTGAGCTTAAAAAAAACAAAAACAACCACTGAATTACTTCTGTGATAGATTTATTTGATCACACAGGGTTGTGTTTAATGTGTGAAGTACAGATGGAGATTTAATGCGATCTAAGTGCTACCAGTGATGTGCTTGGAGAAACTCGAGTAGGCTCATTTCATGTTGGATTTACAGTAAATACAGAAATGTGAGGACATGTCAAACATTTCACTTAAAACCAGCTTTTTGGGTCCGATGTCACTCGGAGATTCTGCAAAGTAAACTTCATTACATCTCTTTCCTTCAAATTGTATAATAGTGTTTTTGTGCGAGAGCCATCCTGGTTAGCGCGCCTGTATCTGAGGGACACGCCGTTCCAAAAAAGCCGATCCAGCTCCTCACCGACCGCAAAATATACAAACACTGCACATCACAAATACCCGCTGATGGACGAGCCTCGGCGGGCCTCTGAATCCCTCAAGTATTAAAAGAAGTCGAAACGGCTCGTCCCAGCCAGAGTAAACACTCGGCCGCCTATGAGGTCAGAGCATGATGCCGGCTGCGCCGTGGAGCAAAGAGAATTTACTTTCACGTGTTTAACGTCTCGCTAAGTCATTTGGGGGAAAAACAAGTGCTTGTCTGGTATTGGCTTTGGCAGGTCGCGGTATACTGCGGGCACCACTGGGATTCAGTGACATCCTCCGCCACTATAAAGAGACGTCAATGGACAGACTGTGGATAGCTTCATGGAAGCTCTGGCGGCACACTTTGCGGCCCGAGAGATGCGGCGATGAGGCGAGCACAGTTACATGTCTTGAAAATGCACACGGACAACCCGACAACTGATTCGCCAAAATTTGACTTTGTTTGGTGGATTTTAAATTGACTTAAACATGTGAAGAAATCAAGGTGAAACGTTCCCATGCAGCTGTTAGAAGCAGGGTGTTTTTACTGGATATTAATTCTTTCATGGATGTTCACCGTAATCTAATTTGCTAAAAACACACCAACCTTAAGTGGCACATTATCAACTGTGTAATGCAGTTATATTAATAACACTAGAACAACTTTTTGGAGGTGTTGTGATTGAGATCAAATTCATCTAAACACATGGAAATACTGGCGAGGATGGAGGTAAAATATTCGCTTCGTTGGCGTTTTCTTATTTTAATCCAAAACATGAATTTCTCAGACCAAATCCAGGTTGTCTCTACTATTGAAAAAAAAATTGCTTTTACACCAATGCAGATTTCCATTCATGTTTATATCTTAATAATGTTAATACATTAAATAGATCTGAAAAAAACACAGCATTTGCCTCCTTTTTAACCCCTTAACTATCACCTCCTTTTTGGTTTCTTACGCTCTGGTTTAGATTGTTTGAATCGTGAGCCTTTGTGCTTTTAAACGACGTACAACTTGACAAATCTGTTTCAGAATTAGCCGAAGCTTTTCTAAATTCTGCGGCACAATGTTCACTGCTGAGCGTTATAGAAATGGGAGTTGCCTTCCTTTCGTTGGTGATGTATATATACACACACAACCAAGCGGCAACAACCACAACTTCAAAATTGATAATAAAGTACAATACCACTAATGGCCACAAGGGCTCCAAAAAACAACACCGGTTGCACTCTTAGCTTGGTATCGAGGGACGGACGTGAGGGGGGGGACCTCAATACTCCACCGTCCGACCACTAATTCACAGACTGGGGTTGCATATGACATCAGCAGCATCAAGATCGCAGCGCTCATTTACGAGGTATTTTGGCTTCACTCGTCACGCCGTCATGTCGTCCATCTTGCAATGTGAATACATATTCCATGAAATAAGACTTTTTGCCTTTTTCCTCCAAGGTCAATAATGAATCTTCCAGCAGAAGCTCAAACTGTAGGTTTAGATTTGTGCTCAGAGAAGAAAAAAAACAACTCCTCTTAACACCTCAGCCAAGACTTAAAGCCCATTTGAAAACAACTCATGGAAACACGTGAAGCAATGTGCATCATATGGGAAGATTTTCTATCATTTATAAAACCACAACAATTTTATTTTGGCCCTTATCAATGTTTTTATTTTTTATTTTTTTTAATGAAACAGACTGCCTTTGTTGTTACTGTTGTGCCAATAAAAGTTACTTTACGGGCAAACCTTCAATGACCCATGATTTGAAGCCGTACTGTCCAGAAACTGCAGCCCTGCAGGCTTTCAGCTGTATCTTTTTAGTCTCACATCTACTTTTATACAGGGCTAGACAAAATTTGTCTCAGTTTACAGTACACATAAGTTCTGTGGCCTCCGACTACCCAATCAGTGCGACCGCAAAGCCATAACTCCATCTCTGGTGATAATGTCTCTGGTTTATTCAAGAATGCATACGCTCAACATCGCTCGCCCTGTTTCTGGGCATGTGCTCTCCAGACACGAGAGAAAGCAAAGTGACTGTGAAATCTTCAGACTCGCATCAAAACAGGGTCTTGATGGTGTTCTCGTATTTGAGGTTCGTTTGAGCCTGTCGGGTGACAAACCGCAGGGAGGAAGTGATTACAACCTCTTAAAAATGCTTTGAAACACGTCAGATTTGTCGAATAAATACGTTTAAGCGATATAAAGGCAAAAGTTTTGGGGTGAATCCTGGGAAGAGCTGATACCGAGAGGAGCAGAAAACTGTGGTCAGTTAGTTTTTACTATATTTATCTTTAGGAAAAAATAGCTCTGAATCAAAACTGCCAAAATGAAATTCAGCTCCATTGTATTGGGTTGGCAGCAGAAATCCCAGCAGCAGATAGTTGAGACCGTTGCCAGACACCACTAAGGGGTAAGTGGGAAAATATGTTTATTCTTTATTGTTTTTGTGATTTGGACGAACTGTCCAGCTAAGTTTGTCTCTGGGTACATACTTTAATGTCGTTAAAGTACTCGGCCTCTCAAGGATTAAAAGCAAACCTCATGTTAAAATACATGACAGTGAAGAATACTTTTGGACATTTATTGTTTCGCATTTAATGAAAAGAAAATACTCTTAATGGTGCAACAGCGCAAAACTCAGGGAGAAAAATTTGAGACGCAAAAGGCCAAAAACTTCCCTGCAGTTGCTGCCCATAAGCAAGGCACTTAACAACCATTAGCAAGTTGTAAAAACTAGTCAGTTTCCAGCTGCGGTTGTTTCCGGTTGTTTTCCTAAATGCCTTTCCGGATGCAACACATTTACCTTCAACATCTCCTGCTCGATCACTCACCCCTCTCTCAGGCTCCTCGGGCTCGTCAGCGAAGATATCGGATTGTTGGCATCAAAGTTTCCCTCCAGGCCCGCAGGGTAGCCGGAGCAGCCGTCTGCTGATGGAGGCAGAAACTCTGGATTCCCCCTGTTGTGGGCAGTGCTGCTGTTCGAGTAGACACCTGAAAGACAGCCACAGCTGGCGTCGGTGGTTTTACTTCATCGAAATATCCGCAAACACATGTCGGCCTGCAGGTAGCCCAGGGAAAAGGGAACGCTGACACTTTTTGTGCAACAACAGCTGGCTTAGATTGGCAAAAGGTACAACATATTAATCTCCTTCGTTGACTGTCTTTCTGCTCAATTTTTTTTTGTCCAAACACCGTAGTTTTTACCAAAATAAGACTAAATACAGAGCTAGAGATTTTTGTTAGCACAGTTAGCTTAGCTGTCTAAGTTTGCAATCGACATCCGCCAGCTATTTATCCAACAATTACTTCTTCAAGAAATCAATCTGCTCAATTTTACTTCATGTAATTTTAACCCAACTAAAACTGTACGCACTTAATAAAAAAAAAAAAAAAAATCTCCAAACTTTGAGGTGACGTCTGCAAACTTCAAGTTCCAACTGTCCGAAACCTCGATTACATATTCAAAATGTACAGCTATTCATATAATCTTAAAAGCCCGCAGCTTTGAAAGTAATTATTGAAAATGATTATGATATCATTTTCTGCTGAGCTAATCGTTTTAGCTGTAAAGCAAACGTAGAAGCTTTCAGTCGAGCCGCTAACAAGAAACAGAAGAAGCGTATTCTGTATGAAACGCGAGTATTTTAGACGCAGTGAGGAAACAAACAGACAGAGGAGAAGTAGGTAGTGCTGTGAGAATGGGTTGAGGAGTTTTTAGGGGTAATTTAACGCTGATAAATCTTCACTCTAAGACTGTAAGTCGAATCATATTTGGCGACGCAACCTTTGAAGTCTGCCGAGGCTGAGCGTCAAAACTAAAAAGACAGTTTTCATGCTGTTCATTTTGAAGCTGTAACACAAATACCTGCACGGCAGCAACAGGGCTTTCATCACTTTTAGTTTAAGCATAGCTGACGATGACTGGATATGTCACTGGAAATCCAGCCTGTATACTGTAATGTACATATGCTTAACATGCAGAAAGGAGGTTTCAGGCTACAACATAAAAATTTAAAAAAAAAAAAAATTCCCCTCGGGGATTCATAAAGTAACTACCTAACCTAACCCTAACCTAACATTTGGTGGTTTCTGATAAGGAGAAAGTCCTCTTGGGATATTTTCAAAATTAAACACTGACATGCTTGTTTCGCCTTGAAGAAACATAGCCCGTAGTGTGCTGTTTGAGGCTTTTCCCTGAATGTCTTCTGGGTATAACTGCAAGTAGTCTGAAGTAATAGACATGGACAGCTCTCCTGGACGCTCTCCGCTCTCCTTTGCCAACTGAGCCTCAGTGTACCTGACAGCTTCTTGATCCTGGTTCAGCCATTGAAAGGGAAAGAAAAAGAGCCTGGCTGGAAAACGGGTTTGGAGAAGCTGAAAGACGGGCGGGGTGAGGGCCAACTTGCCCACAGTCAGTGCCCGGTAATTGGACAAGGTAAACACTGGCATGATGAGCTATCATCGCAGGAATGAGAGAGGAGGGAGAGGAAAAGGAGCAAATGAGGCCATGGGAGGAAATCAAAGGGACAGCTTAGCAGGCCAGGTGTTGGGTCAATTACCCTTTTTCTTTGTTTTTGCTCATTTTCAGAGGTGTCGGAGGCTAAACGCAGACTTTTTTTTTTTTTTTTTTTTTTCAACCGCACGTACCTGTGAAGTCATCTAGAGCCGGTAGAGGCGAGCTGTTTCCTTGGTGGGAAGAGGCCGAGCTGTGGAGATGTTGCCTCGCCAGACAGTCACTCAAAATATCTGATTCCAGCATCGTGTGGACTTGAACCTGCCAATAAGACAAAGTACAGATGCTAATATAGACATAGATGATATACGGTGTTGTGCGTTCGTGTCGGTGAGCGTGTGTGGATCGCTGCCTGCATGTAGGGATGAGAGTGATTATGTTAAAAACTGCAGTTTAGTTGTCTTCCAACTGTGTTTTGCTGTTGAGCAATGCAACTCCCATGGAAATACATTTTAAAAGGACTGACTTCTCTTTTGATTGCATGTAGTAGATCAATTGGAAAGACAATAAATGTTCTGCAGGCGGTTTTCTACTGTTCATTTTTCAAAGACATGACGCTTCCACCAGATGCCTGGTTCTCATTTTGTCCGGCGATCCCGCTTCTCGAGGTATCAAATCCAGAGATCTTGTTTGGCAATCTTACTCCAAAATGTTCAGAGTTAAGGCAATTTTACTTTATTATGCAGCGTTAACAAAGCATCCCCCAGGACTTTTTTAAATCGATTTATCAACAGTTTCAGGACTCAGAAGAAGCTCGCGAAGGACACCCAAGAACCACAAAAGAGGTATGAATAACCAGCGACAAATGTTGACCCGAACCAGTGTTTATGAACACACGAACTTCCAATAGCTGTGACACATCAGCTCAAAGAAATGTATAACCATAAGGAGTTTATGAAGTGCATGTTTAATATTTCAAAGTCTTATTTAGCCCCACAGGGTTTACTGCAGTGCAGGGCGTATCAGCCATGTCACAACTTACAAGCACACGTGGTTCTGTTTAAACCAAACAAGGCATGGGAGTACACACAAAGCCCCAGTGTCACTCACGGTCCATAGAAAACAAACAAGGCCCAGATAAAGCCGAACAATAGGCTCCCTATTCTGACTTCCACGGAGTGCGCGTAATATTTTGTTTTGTCGTATTTCATCCTACTGAATCATAAACACGCTCACTCTTTCCTCCTGATGCTGCTCTCCATCTCCAAGAAACAAGACGTATAACCACCGACCTCTGAGCAGTCCCGTCTCTCTGTGAAGAACCATTGCACTGCTAAAAACCTTTTTGGAAGCGCAATATTTCAAACCTCAAGGTTAAAGGAAAAGTGCACAGACGCCTCATTTACCCGACAAACTGCCTGTTGACCTCCACCAGGTAAAAAAAAAAAAAAAAAATCAATCAAGATGCGACTTTGTGGCAGTGTTAATCAGCTCTCCTCATCGCTCGGTAACCGTGGCGATTAGCCGGTCAGCAACACCAGACGAAACTATAGCAGCAGAATGCCGAAAGCACGTTGGGGAAACATCTTGAAGCTACTTCACTGCTGCCAGACGAGCTCATGTTGAGCACGTTCAGCTCAAACATGGTCGAGGTTAGATATCGCATTCCCTCCACTAACAAACTGCTCCAAAGCCCGTTTGGGGCCGGACCGCCTCCTCTTAAACGATTACCGAGTCCATACCTGGCCAAAGGAAGCAGAGTCCATTAATCCCGGTTGAAGTCCGTCTACCTACCTTTGTCCCTTGTCCTATAAAAGCGTGAAATTGGCCCCAGACTGGAGCGCATTGCCAATTCTCCATTACAGGCGCAAATGATCGAAAATGACTTTTTTTTTTTTTTTTTTTAATGCATTTACTGTTAATCTGTTTCTAAGCACATCTTTTAAACCCTCTTTATTACTACTGATCCACGACATCCAATCTAGTTTTAGAGACACGGCGATATTGTATTAAAAGGTGCGTGTTGTTCCTCCTCCGAAGTTCCTCGTATTCTACCCTCCGCTAAATTTCCAACATGCGAGAGGGCAGTTGGTGTCGTTACCTTGACCTCCCTCTCCTGAAGGCCTTTGGCGGAGTGAGCCTTGACGTGCTTTCGTAGCGAGCTGGGGTCGGTGTAGCGCTTGGTGCAGCCCGGGATCTGACAGGCGTACGGCTTCTGTGAACGAACCACGACAAGGACAGGTGACACAGGTTTGACGGACAGGTGAGAGGAATCGGGCTTCTTCATACCTTCTCTCAGACAAAAAAAAGTTGACAGTTATTTAAACAGTAAAAGTCTGTTTGTGATGTTTTGGAGATAAACATTTTTTCCATGTAATTTCTCTTTCTATCTGACTCATACTTTGGTAATTCAGTCATTTTTCCTTCAAACCTGATATTTACTGTTAGTTCTGAAGAGAAAACAGGATGAAAACACCAAAATAAACCCATAACTTTGTGGTTATGGTTTATAAAATGATACAAACTAAACACTCTCTTGTATCCACCAAAAAACAAATATATATATATATATATATCTCGTGTAATCCTGATTTGGTGACAGGTTAGGATTTTGTAAACCGGACTACAAAACGTTCACCACGAGGTTGATTTTACAGCCACACTGCACACGACGTCGAACATAAAATATGTTCACAAACAAGGATACGAATTCCGCTGAGTCACCTCCACGTGGTACACGTAAACATGAAGGGGTTATAAATGGGGTTATTTATGGTGACAAGGGCACTAACAGAGAGGGGAAGGAACATGTGGTTGTGTCAACATTTTACATAATGTGCTCCTCAGCTGAGGATTGAGTGTGTTTACCTTTCATCTGCGAGCTTAAAGAGAGACAGAGAGAGGAAGAGTTCAGCCATAAATCCATGTGAGCACACAAGGTAAACTGTAAACGAGCTAACTGCAATCTGCATGTAAATAAAAGAGCCTTTATTTCCGTGTTGGTATTTCACACCGATTAAAAACAAGTCACGGGCAAAAAAAAATATCTGAAGTAAAATGAGGTAAAATGAGGTTGGAGTCAAAGGAGCCCTTCCAAAATGAATAAAAAACATTTTCATAAACATTAAGAAATATGCTTTCAAATGTTTTTCACTGTCCAAACCGCTGATTTCTTGCATGCAGATGTTTTTGCACCATTTGACGAAAAAGCAGGGGGTTAAAAACCTGCCTGTATTTCACAATTTGATCAAATCTGCGCGATTAGATGAGCAAATGAGCTGATTTCCACAACTCTTATTCCTCACAGATGTTTTCTGGCCTTTTCATTGCCGAATATTTAACAGGTGGAGTCAATTATAATTTCACAAAAAACACATGTACAGTATTTATATGAATCTTGTCGGTTTGCGAACCAGGATCTGAACACTGCGGGGCGAAAATAACGACCTGCATGCACGTAAAACCCAACGCGGCGGGTTTAAGTTCACGTTCTGCAGAACATTTCAAGATTGCATATCGATATTTATTAAATGAAAGCTGCCATTCAGAGACTTGGTAGGTATAAATGTAATAATAATAATAAATATAAACTAATAAAAAAATTAATATGAACAGCATAAATCATGTATCGGGTCAAAAACAAGCTGCTACCAGAGTAGTACTGAAAATGTATCCTATCCTAGAAATGGAAAAAAAAAAAAAAAAAGTATTTGAGAGGAATATGCATGCAAGAAAAAACATGCAAAACAAAGAACAATATTTGTATTTCTTGAAACAGGGTAAAAAGTTTTTGTTTTTTTTAAATAATCTATTGAACAAATGCACAAGAACATGTGTTACTATAATAAGGATCAAGAAACTGTTGCTTTTTATTGTCTGCTTGTTTAATTTTTCAATTCAATGTTTTGTATAATTGTTTTTAACATAAAAAAAAAAAAAAAAGCATTTCAAATTTCAGATGTGTAATTGCAACATTCCTAAATATGGCATTGTATGCGTGCACGTTCACATTTCTGCGGGCCTCAGACCTTCAAGATGTTCCCGATGTTTTATTGAAATGTTTGAACTAACAAAATCACAAATCAGCCGGCACCGCAGAGCTCAACCGCGCAACGCGTTGTGTTTATTGTTTTGTTTGGTAACTCGTCAACAACCCAAATGCCGATATTAAATGGTTGGTGCTTATATACCGTAGCGGCCTTTTTAACCTTCGCGGTCTGAAAAAGCGTTTTCCAATTTTCCTCCCATTCACACGTTCACGTTCACACACACACACACACACACACACACACACACACACACACACACACACACGCACACCGACGGGACAGAAGGACCCGCGGATCCAACCGCCAACCTCGCAGTCAGCGCTCAGCCCGCTCAACCTCCTGAACCGCAGTCGCCCACTTAACGATATAGGAAATCATTACTGTCACCAAATGCAGCGAAGGTAAAGAATCTAGCAGAAACTGATGGAAGGTGGCTGTTAATACTTTTCCGACAGGCCGCAAACGAGCCAAAAGTTCATCGACAAGAACTCATTTTAGGGAAAGAGATCTCCCGACGTGTGATATTAGGAATACGATACAAGCTGTTTAATCAAACTTGAAAACTTTTCTTGGCCGGCCGTTGCTACACTCAGCAATTATTTACATTCAGACGGTTCTCCTCCGAGCCTCCGTGATGGCGCCAGATGTGTCTTGATTCTTGATTTGTGACGCAACTGCGAAGCCGCCATTAGCCAGCGTGAAACCACACGAGGGGGAAAATAACCTTCTACCCCTGTTGTAATAACAGCGGAGTGCAACGTGCAGCACCAGCTCATCCGTGTAATAGGAGATCTGATTTGCTGGATTACGGCTAAATCCTCGTCGCTTGTCAGCAGGAGTAAAAATAACTGTGGTTTTTGTAGAATAAATCCGTGGCAGGTATGCAAGTTTCACAATCCGCAAGAACTCAAGACTGTATATCAGGCAGCTATGCAGAGGCGGTGGGGGGGGGGGACTTTAAATGAAAGTGATTTTATGTGCATTAAGAGGGCCGTACACGCCTCTTATTACAGAGTGAATATTATCTATGATAAAGAAATATTTTAAGCTATAAAGCAAAGTGTTGTGTATTTATATTTTCGGACTCTGTGGCCTTTTTTTTTTTTTTTTTTAATTATCATTCAGATATGCTGTATTTCATTTCTGGATATATATTAATATATCCTTCTGTACTTGTATGCAGCTGTTTCTTTTGTACTTCAGTATTTCCCCTGGGCAGACAGGCTGGCGGGGTGGAGGGGATGGGCGGGGGGGTTACTGGACATAACCGCGGTTCTACGAGTACGTTCGTACTTTCTTTTGTGTCTTTGTCTCGGGTTGCGACGGTCGGGGAAATGCTGGACTTAGCTTACGTTTACATTTGTTTTCGTCCACGTTTCAAACCAAAGTCCTGACAGGAGCTCGAACCTCGGGTGTGTGTGTGTGTGTGTGTGTGTGTGTGTGTGTGTGTGTGTTCATCGGCATCTACAGTTATTAGGACGCAGAGACGACAATGTGCATCTTCAGAAAAGCCTGTGTGTGTCTAATAATATAAAATGATAAAAAAAAAAAGAAGAAGCTGTTCACTCGTTTCCCTGAATTAAAAACAGAGGTTGGTACACATGTGACCCCGTGATGAGGTGCAACGTTCACTGACCGTGTCCAGGTGTGTGCGCTGGTGCTTGGCTCGGTCACTGGAGTTGCTGAAGGCCTTGAGGCAGCCGGAGTGCTGGCAGATGTAGGGCTTCTCTCCTGTGTGGCTCCTCAGGTGGATCTTCAGGTTCTCCAGACGGGAGAAGGCCTTGGCGCAGCCCTCAAACTAAAGAAGAGAGTGAAGACAAACTGTTCCTTAGTTTTATGTTTCCCCCAATAAAGCGACTTTAAGATGGTAAAATTCTTTTTATGGTTTCATTTGGAAATATTTCCACATGAAACAAGATGTTGGTTCAGGACTGCATAATTTATTGTGGTGTAAATGTAATTTTTAACAGATCAAACTAAGTAAAATGGTTTTAGACATTTCTGGAAAGTTTATCCATTTAAAAGCTTTAATCAATGGACCACCTGACCGGCAACTGCCGCCAATTTGAGAGCATCAATTATGACTTGTTTGACAAGGTTTGGCTCCAAAAGTCACTAAATCACATTTTCTCTGCCTTATTACAACTTCATTGTTACGAGGCTTTGGCCTGGTGGTACAGCTGAGGAAACTTATTGTATTTCCAAATTCTCCCAAGTGTCTCATGTCCACAGAGCCAAAGATTGTTCATTTTGGCTTCACAGTTGAGGAGCTGTTACTGACTGAATTTGGGTTGTATGGGGTTAAAGGATGAGTCCACTTTTTGTTTTCAAAGTCGATTTGTGGTCATTTTATGGGTTATACTAGAAATCTAGTGGTTTGTACAAGGTATTTATATTCATTCAGAACAGTATTCATTATTGCACAACGGTCAGGGCCATGAATAGTTGCATTACAATTGAAGAAAGTGATGGTTAAATACAGAGTACTGTGTCATCTTCGTGACAGGACGTTAACCCGGGAGAGCGGCGTTTCAAGTCCACGCAAAAGTCAACGTGCTTTCTTTTTTCTTTTTCTTTTTTTTTTAAGAAATCCAAAACGTGAACCGTAACAAAGTCGTTTTTTTTGTTTTGTTTGTTTTTTTAACCAAACCAGAACCAAACGGTGACTGTTTTCACATTTAACTCAAACCATAGTCTGTTTCATAAACGTTACCACATCGTTTTTGGTGCCTGAAACTTAAAGCACCTGGAGGAGCTCGTCAACTCAGCATTTATACGAGACGCAAACGGCTTTGATAAAATGTCAGGGTTTGACGGACTGGGAATGAGAACGCGTCGTTGCAACTGAGTGATGCTGAAGACGGAAATAGTGAGGACGGACACACACACACACACACACACACACACACACACACACACACACACACACACACACACACACACACACACACACACACACACACACACCAGACTGTGGTAGGTTCTAGTTAAAAGTGTTTCTTTTGGCCTCAGGCCAGACAAGAAGCAAATATCCTCGTCAGCAGACTTAGCACACAGCGGGCCATAAAACCACCACTTTATACGTTTACAGGAACTCTGTCACCTTCTATCTCACAGACTGTTGTCATCATATCGGACATTCGCCTCAAAGCTTAAATGGAGAAATTTACAGAGAGGGGGGGGGGGGGACAGTTTAGACAATCAGAGGAGATTTTTCCACAAATAAAACGGTCTGAATTCACTTTATAAATGTTAAATTCAACAGAATAAAGTTTTCAATCAAAGCTAAATCAACACATTTTAATGAATTTTGAACATGAATCTAAGTGTCTTCCATTCACAGAATGAATGATAGAGACACAAAATGAAGCCAAATCATCGTGTTTGTTAAAGTATGAAAATGGAATTTAATAGAAAACTCTCCCCCCAGATAAATTAAATAATAATAAAAAAAAAATGATGTCAGCTATATTTCTTTTTGAAAACTATTAATAATGACTTTCTGGTCTAATTTTGAAAGCTTAAAGAGAGCTTGATTCTTTTAAAACTCTTTTTTTTTTTTTTTTTACCTAATATTCATTCCAGGGTTTTATTAGGTCTCACTAATGAGTCTGTAAATGTCAGTTACCTCATTTAGTTTAATAAGTCTGTACATAAAAAACATACTACATCATGGTGATTAATTAATCCAAGGCTTGACACCACCTCTATACAGAAATACAGACCAGTGACTGAAACATTCAAACACTCATCAGAGCCACACACAAAGACAGATGAATGAAGACCAAGTCTACGACTTTCAGAAAAAAAGACGTAATTTACCACATGGCTTCTGAAGACAAAATACTGAAATGAAAAAGCTTTATTTAAGCCATGCAAGAGTTTATTTATGTTTCCTCAGGCAAACTTTACATTGACAGTATACATTTTAAACATGAGATAAATGGTTTATCCTGCAACTTTAGATTTATTTTGTTATTTGCTTAGTTTGTCTTTATAATTACATCACCCGACTTCCTTTTTTGCTGATGGACCAAAGTCATTATTTGTGTAACCATTAGAGGCTTTACTCCCTTTAAACATTTGTCATTTTGTAGTACTTGTTGATGTCGCTCAAAATAAACCAGAGTGACCACGTCCAGCCAGCGTAGTGGTGATGTGTTTTTAATAGTTTTCCGACAAAGTGGAGCTGCACTGTATGGCACAATAAAAAGAAAATATATCAGGTGCTTCTTACTAGAATGACTTTGTTTTGGTATTTTTAAGCTGTGTAGAGAATCACCAGACATATCCTTTGAATGTACCTACCTACGTCCTTCCAGCGTCATTCATTTTGCTCGACGACTCGACCACGGCGGATTTGAAAAACGCTTTGGGAACTCGTGTTTACAGCCTGAAGACACCTGTTGAATCTGGGACTCGACATTACGAGCTGGTAAATAAGGCCGAATTCATTAACAAACACTGACTACATTCATGCGAGATATTCATTTTCCATTGCAGCACCAGAAATGACTTAATTTACATGTTTTGGCTTGAGCGCTTTATGAAAATGAAATGACGTTATTCACGTAGCTGGAGTGTGACTAATGACTGATTTTTTTTTTTTTTTTTTTTTTTGCGTTAATGTTGATTTAATCGTATTAATCTGTTTGCGGGCGACTCTCCACGGTAATACGTTTATAAGCTGGCAGCAGATTAGGTGACCAGAATGAACTAATTCACCCAAGTAGGAAGCGTGTCCCCGAGTGAAAACTTCTGAATGAATTATTAATCACACTCTCAGGTTGATGACAGCGGTGAATAATGGAGAGAGTTACTCACTCTCGGGGACGAAGACTCGGCACCAAACGGGAGGTCACCGCGAGACGGACGCGGTCGCGGCGGCGAATGTCTCCGAAAATGAGCCATGACAGAAGTGATGAAGGGCGGTGCTTGCAGCGGGGCTCGAAGGCCACCGTCTCGATGGTTAATGCAGAAACATCCCTGTTCTCAGGCCTCAGGAGGTCTGGTTTAGTCCTTATCTTGGACGTGGATCTTAATTTTCTTCAGTTTACAGTACAGTCTATCATCCTTTGTAGATGAAGTTGATTTATGTGCAACTGTGAGTGTAACCGCGAAGGAACTGAAGACGTTCACGGTGACGGTGAAAGCGGAGACTTTCGGGTTAATCGCTCTCAGCTGCGTAAACATGGAAGTTATTGAGTCAAAAAGCAGTTTTAATGGCACTGCATTGGCTTTATGAAATCGTAACATGAACAGAGAGCCTCCAAGTGTTGTGCAGAAGAACGATCGGTTAACTGACTGAACCCCGCTTGTTTATTATTGAAAAAAAAAATCAAACTATTTTCTGCACCATTTAATATCAATCACTGCATTTGCGGTCACAAATGTTTAGAAAGCAGCAAATTATGACATTTTATAAGCTGAAATCAAACTTGTTTGGGATTCTTGTGAGAAAAATGAGTAATTAAAATGGTTGTCGATCAATTTTCTATATGTCAGCTAATCAACTCAGGTTTTGCAGTTCTACATTAAATCAGACAGACGTTTCTCGAGCCATGATGGAAAACACACATCACCGACTGACTTTTCTTTAAAAAAAATAAAAAAAACAACTCGAGTGTGTTTTTCTGATATCCAGCTGCTCTTCTGTTCTATAACCGAAGCTGCTGAAGAAATGTTTGCTTCCCCGGGACTTGTGGCGTTCAACGACGCTTGCCGTTACCCCGGTCACACACTCGATCAGAGCCTTGAAAAGGCAGAAACGTGTTTTCTCTGTGGGGACGTAGCTTCTACAGGATTGAAAGATGCAACTGCTAATTAATGAAGTAAACGTAAACATCGTACACATTTTAGACAAATTAATTTGTCAAAATAAAGACGGAGTGATCGGCAGGTCTCTGGATGCTCCGGAGGGCTACAGACACATCCTCCATTCATTCATTCAGACCAGCCTCGTTTCTTCCTCTGGCGTGCATGAGTAAGGGAAACCTGTCGTGACGAGAGGAAACTGTTTGATCATCTCTCTGTCTGACAGACTGTTGATCAGTCTGAGACAAGTCGAGACTGTAAGCTGGTTAATACCTTTCAAACCTACTTAAATCTAAATGGTTCACTTGAAGCGACGCAAAGTTGGAAACGATGAGATGTGTTTAGTCTGAGTGACTCCTGCATGTTTGGGATAAATTCCTCTCGGTTAAGGGAATGAAAAACTCCTTTTTTTTTTTTATGACTGGTGAATCTTCTAAGAATTTGAAAATAAATAAATAAATAAATAACACGGATAAACTTTCCACAATGATTCAAGTCATGAATTAGATTTTTTTTGTGTGTGTGTGTGCATAATTCAACTGATAAAATCATAACTGACTTGCAGTTTGACTCGAGACTTTCTTCGACTTTAGCGCTTTTCACTTATGCGCTCTCGCCAAAATGTTCGAATTGAAATTATTTAAAGTAAATCCACCGACAACGCACAGAACCTGATTGCGGCCAATCGAGGTTGCACAAGCGGGAAAGAATAGTTTCATCTGACAGTGAACACCAGAACTTTAACACATCCGGACTCTAAAACGCTCAAATGAACAAACTCTATTTTTTTTTTAAGGTTTTGAAGTTTAAAAATACATATTTCCCTGCTAGCAAGTTATATCAGCTGTAAATAGGACTTACTTTACCAGGGAACTCTGCTGCCAATCTTAAAAAGGGCCTCACTCACGGGGAACAGGAAACTACAGCTTAGCTATGATAAAGTTAATTTGACTGTAATCTGTAAACAAACTGCAGGTTTGACAGCAAACGAACTGACTCACCATGCATTTGTTGGGTTTTTCTCCCGAATGGACCCTCATGTGGATGAGCAGCTTGTAGCGCGCGTTGAAGGGTTTGTGGCGTCGCACGCAGCCGGCCCAGAAACACGCAAATTCCTCCCCTTTGCGTTGATCGATGTGCACCTTCTCGATGTGCCTCACCAGCTCCTCCTGGCTGCCGTAGGCGGCGCTGCAGTCGATCCAGTGGCACGGCTGCTCCTGCTGGTCCAGAGCGGGATCCTGTCCCGCCGGTCCGTTAAACCTGGGGGAGTGAAGAGGGGACTGGGTGGTGCCGTCCTGGCCGTCGTAACCTTGAAGCGGCCGGCCCAGACGGAACAGCTCCCCCTGCTGGTTGCTCATTTGAAATGGTTCCCTTTTACAGGGCAAGAAATCATCTGCGGGCTCTTGTTTTATGGCGCGATAGTCGTCCTGCAGCTTTTGTTGGTGCTGAGACGATTTGTTGTTGGCATCAGAGAGAGGCATGCAAGAAGTGAAAAGTAAAGATGAGGTGGAAGAGGAAAGGGAGGAAGGTGGAGAGCTAAAAGACGGAGAGGAGGCACAGCTGGTGAGCATGTAGGACAGAGGGAGGGAGGGCTGGGGGTAGCAGCCCAACCTCTGGCTGCTGGTTTTGGGGTCTGTGTGAGCTGCGGTGGCAAAGTCCTCCACAGTCTTTTCTAGGTGGGATCCAGCTGTTTTACAGCTGAGCAGGGAGGTGAGGTCACGCCCCAGCGAGGACAGGGACAGCGAGGTCCTCGGAAGACAGCACAGGCCTCCCGAATGGATCGATGGCTGGCAGAAGCCACCGGAGGACAGCGGCGCCTGGAGATCCTCAGCATCCTCAAACACACTCCCAAAACCGGGAAGAGTCAGCTGCACGTCCGGAGGCCCGAGGTCGGGGGGCCACATGCCGGCCCCCGCTCACTGACTCCCACCAACAGATCCCCTCAGGAAAAACGCTGATGGTGATTGTCTTGAAGCAACTTTAGGACTCCATTGGACATGAACTCGTCCGCAGCATCTTTTAGCACTCAAAAGCATTCGAATCGGATTGATGAACAGCTGCTGGCATCTTCCGCATGTGTAATTTTCTGTCATTTGTTCTAAACTGCTCCGTGGTCAGTCATCACTCGAGTACTGTGGGAGACAGAGACCAGACTTAAATGATTAAATTTTAAAGGCAAAAATCACGACTACTAAACACTGCACATAACAGTTTGATGAACAAGTTGTTTTCTCGAAAAATAACGAAGTACTAAGATCTTTTACTTCAGTACATGAATCATTAGGATAGTGTAAAAATAAAGTCCTGCATTCAAATAAAAGCATATAAGTAGTATCAGCAAAAAATAAAAGCACTGGTGATGTAGAAAAACCTCCCTGAAAATTGTAGCTAGTTTTAACAACTTTTTATTCGGTATAAAAGTGTAGTCCAGTGGTTCAACCTGAGGCGCGGGTCTCTTTACAAAGGGTCACAAGGTAAATCTGAGGGGGAGTGAAATAATTATCTAAGTAGGAAAAAAGAAAAAGCAGAGTTCTGCTGTCTTTGTGGAAAAGCTTAGATTTCACAAACACCTGAAATGTGACAAGTGGTTCGAACTTTTTTTTTTTTTTTTTTTTAATTAAATCTAATTTATAAAATTTCTAATATCTAAGAAGCCACCTGCCCAAGGATGGGAAATAGGCTCTAACATAATGGGATACAGGTATTTTATAAGCCTATGTGTAAAATCTTAACCTTACCTTAAAATTGCTCTGAAAAAAGGGCTTCACTGATTTTAGATTTCACACCTTTAACATTAAAACCAGATAAAAAAATTGATGCAGCAGAGCCGGAGATCTTCTTTCTTCTTGGCACCTACATTACCCACAATGCAATGCAATACCGGCAGTTCAAGTGTAGATTCGGGTGTGTTGTGTTCAATTAACGTAGCCTTAAGATATGAGACCCGAGAAGTCTGACGAGCTCAATTCTTTATAACTCCGTATTTTTAAACTTGAACTCTTCGACACAGCAGAAGCAAAGGAGAAAAGATTTCCCGCAGCTTCATATAAAACCCCTAAATACAGATGTGTAAAAAAAAAAAATTTGATGGATTTGTTGTTTAAAGACGGCACTGAGCACATTCCACATGCCGGCTAAACCGAGTCAGGATGTATCGGGATGTTGCAAAGCCATGACTCAGCTGCTGTGACAACCTGCCACGCCGGTCAACAGCTTGAAACATAAAACCCCAAAATGTGTCACACTCTTGAGTGTTATTCCCTCATTTCCAACCCTGCGGTCAATCGTTAACATCAAATGGACCAAGGTGACCAGCCGGGAAGGCTTTGGTTGGAGTGAAACCCAAACAAGCGTGCAGTCCGACCCCCCTTTTGTCAGCAGGCTTTCGGGTCGCGTATTTCCGAGCGCGACACTGCTGCGAGTGTATATTTGAGTTTCCTTTGAGCCGCTGTGACAAGTCAGAGCTGATTCATTGCTTGCAGGCATTAAGGCCACCCTCGCTGCAAACAGCCCGGCGCTGTGTGGCGGCCGATTGCCTGCAACCTGGTCCAGATGCTTGTTAACAGGGGAAGAGTAATGAAGCAAATCTCTCCACCGGCTACTGATGCAATACAGGGAGGCTTGGAAAAGGAAAAATGGTGGGGCCTCCACAGACGTGTCAACCCCCCCCCCCCCTTCTGTCACACACATACAGTAGCACTACTGTGCAAAAAGTCCCTGCCTGTTTATTGGACCTGACTTGATTTCCTCAGTTCTCAGCCATCTGCCAGATATTGATGATCTAATATACGGCGGGATCCCTGCCACGTGTAATTACTCATCAGACGGATTCAATGGAATTTCATGCTGATGGTTATTTTACGAGGCAGAAACTCACGCAGCTGAGAGGATGAGTAAATTCACCTCTGTACTTATATTAGCTGACGAAGGACTCACTAAGTGTAGGTTCATGCCTGTATTTCCTGGTATGGTCTGGTTTACAGTTTCATGATTCTTCCCGTAAAGCGCTGGAGTCCCCCCCTCCCCCCTCTCCCCCTTTCTCCCTCCACCAGAGTCATGTAGCAGGAACCAGTTATGGGAACTGTAGTTGAATCTTAATTAGAGAGGCTGCGATGTGTCTGTGTGTCAAAGAACCGAAGCGGATTAATCATACTCGTGTAGCAGAAGTGGTTTGGTACGCCTGAAGTATGATAATTGCAGCCTGGTACCTGTTGGCTTTGAGAGCTAAAACCAATATTAGAGTTTTGTGTAGCAAATAAAACATCAGATTCACAACAATCAAAGACAGATGATCGTGCACACGTTCACAATCGGACAGGTCTTATTTTTTTTTTTTTTTTGAATCGAACTGGTGACTTGTGTGGACATCCACTCGAGCAGAAATCCAGCGGTAAATATAGTAAAACTGGGATTTTATTTTAGCAGTGTCTGTTCACAAACCACTTTGGTCCAAATCCAGAAAGAAGAGTCAGACAGCAAAACTAAGAAAAGTGTCCCACAAAGCCTCAACTGAGCCTGCGAGCTTCATAAAATAGCAGCCTCATCTCATGTGGTGTCTTTTAAAGACTCACTTGCTGAGGTTAGCTAAACACAGCTGTGGCATTTCTGGACAAGCAAATGTGTACTTGTCTCAACAATAAGTACTTTGGTTCTTGAATTACAAACTTTATTTGTGCTTTTTGGTTTCGCTGAAACGTGGGAAAAATATCCTGATTGAAATGAGAAAATTCTGTTCTCCCTAAATAGTCCTGGATGTTGTTATGGAGGCGTCAGAGCTGATTGATTATCCTGGAGCTGAGCTTGGATCGATGCAGGCAAACGTGTCATCACACAGTTTATCTAGATAATTGTATTTCATCAAAGAAAGACACATAAATATACAGCACGTCATTGTTCTGTATTGTGAAAAAAATGCTGTCGATACAACACGCAGTTTTAATTATCAGTTCATCAGGTGCATGTGAGCTCAATTTGTCTGCAACAATCAGCCTGTTTTGACTTATCGCCGCTCTACAGCGTTTTAGTGTCTTTCAGCTCATTGTTGTGAATGAACGTAAACTCTCCTCAGTCATGGTTTCAGACACAGCAGGCGGCTGTCTCGGCTGCGAAAACTCCGATAAATCCTCCGTGTGCAACCTACCGAGCTCTAAACCACAGACAGAGAGCATTAGAAACCAGCTGCTGAACACAGCAGCAAAAATTAGTCTGTTCCTACGTGCCCTATTTTTTTTTTTTCGGGGTGGGGGGATCAGTTGCAGCCCAAAAATGCTTGATTGTGCAGCAGCGTTTCCAAAACAATTCCAATGTGTCATGCAAAGTTTTATGTGCTTTTTTATTTTTTGCATCAAATTGCATACGCAGAAAAAAAAAAAACCTGTAATTACAGCGGCGTTACAAGCAAAACTATCTTTTGGTTCTAGCTGTCAGTCAACTTCAAAATAAAGTTTGAATGCAAAATGATCACCATAAAACAGTAGAACGTGGTTATCTGTGCAACTTTAAATCCTTTTTACAGAAGGCATAACTGCAAACAATGCATCCATTCTTTGAAAAACATTCGCGAGATACAATTCAGTTTCTTGCAGGGATTTTGGTAATTGCTTTACAGCAGGGAGTTACTATCATATCAAAACCAACTAACATCGCTAGGCCATACGGAATTTGCATCATTCTGTTGTCTGCTGATGTCTGAGATCTGTTTTGCAACCTTGACATTGACTTTTATTGCATTTTTACATAACTTTTGTGAGATTTTACGAGTTTGAAAAATAACTTGTAAATCCTGGTTCCTGGATTTAAAAAAAATAAATAAATAAATACATGAGGACAATGTTTTGGGTAGAAATCCCCTCAGGTTAGGACAATATGTTTGCAAGAGAACAAAATCTCATAAATGGGGCTGGCGCTGCATTAAAGAAAACCGCTCGTATTACGTAGCTAGTTTCACAACTGTCGCTTGTGTTTTTACAACAGACATGAGAGGCCGGTATCCCAGTAACGGAGAGAGTTGGCTGCGAGGGGAGAGTTTACACTTCTCTGAATGATTTGTGCCTCAGGTCCTCCACTTTCAAAATACTGTGTTACTCCTGCGAAACCTCTCTTGTGGCCAGCTAATAAATCATAATTTACTCGATGTTCAGGTCGTTGACCTTTGTTTGTCCAGAGGAAATGAAATGAGCATACTCCTGTTTTTCTAACCGCCGCCTGCTTTGCATTCTTACAGTGAGACACGTTCACACCTGAGAAAGTGACCACGTATTAACACTAGTGGCAGCTCGCAAGGTTCCAATCGGCCTACTAACTGGTTTCGCTTAATCCGGCTATATATATATATTTTTAAACATTATGGGAAAACAAACTGCCAACCTAGCAAATAAAACACCACTTCTCTGCAGGATTTGGCATCTGCTGCCCTCCACATGATGTCGAAATCTATACAAAAGATACTTGAAACATAAATCTGAGCAAATGATGCTAATTTCCTGAAACAAATATTGATTTTCTCACCGACCACCAGCCATCATAAAAATCCAGGAATAAACGGTACACATTTATATATGTATAATTATGGCTGTTTGCAAACATATTGGAACTATATGCCAACAATAGAAGGAAAATCGAACAGTCTTTTTAACAATTACATCTCGATCTCGGTATCAGCTTTGACAATCCAGAACCAATCAAACTCCAGCTGTGATCTTATGTTCACAAACTCATGCCTCGATTCTCGACCTTTGACTGTTAGCTCGTCTTCCCACAGACAAACGCACGTATTTGGACATCTGCTCAATGAATGCAACATAAACATCCACGCTAGCTACTACGCCTCGATCTACACACATCCGTCTCAGGGATGTTGCACCGAACTGGTTTTACACAGGACGTGTAGCAGCTGATCAGCTTTCTGGAGTCCTGCAGGCGTCTCAAAACTCTCCGATTAGACACCTCTGCTGTGAAGACAAAGACGGGAACAGCCAAGACTTTACATACAGAACCTTTACATCGATAACTGTTAGAAAATAATCCTCAGCCAGACATTGTTTTTTTTGGTTGAAAGAAACAGGAGCAAATACATACATACAAGGACATTCCTTTCACAGTAAGGTAAATAAATAAAGTTTAAAAGAACAATATGGGCCACAGTCCTGCCTGCTGAGGGATTAGTTTCCTGTTAAAGAGCTCAGTCTGGGTCTGCAAGTTGAAGAACGTGGAGAGGAGGTCTCAAGTAGTTCATATTTATTGATAAATATGCACATTTAACGAAGGAGAATGATCCGTTTCTGTTCTGTCCACTAGAAAAACTTCACATCAGTACGAACTGTCAAACTGTTTCAGCCGAGAAACTTAAACAAGAGGATTGCGAGGCGGAAACCTTTATTTATACTGAGTGTAGCTGCTGACCCGACCACTGCAGAGCTGCACGGAGGCTCACTGTTATGATTAGAGGCGAACGATACCCTTTTTCTCCAAAACTAGCCGAGAGTCGAGCAATTACATGTCAATCGACTGCTGCTGAGAACAGACGTGTTGCTGGTAAATTTAGGGACGTTTTTCAGGTGGATGTTTAAAAAAAAAAAAACAACAACAAAAAACCAGTCTCGGGCTTAAGAGGTTAACCACGACCGCAGTTGTTCCCAAACCTAACCGACCTTGGCCACTGCATTGTCGCATTATAAAAAAACGATTACAACAACTGTGTTTTGGAGGTTTCAGAGAGCTACAACCAGCTGACATGTCTGCCAACGTGCGTGTCACAAATGATGCATTCTGTCATTTCATTTGAAGGACTTCTTTCACTGTAACTGTGGCAGCACTCGCATTTTTTTTTTTTTTCCCATTTCAGGAAATTGAATTTTAGCACGATGATGACCTGTGAGGCAGACTTTCACAAAAAAAAAAAAAAAAAAAAAAGGTCCACAGCGAACAAGAAGGCTTCAGAAACTGTGCACTTCATGTCGAAATAGAGCTGAAACAGCAAATCAGAGCTAAACAAGAGGATGATGAAGGTGCAGAAACACCCGCGGACACTATGCCACCGAGGGCACTTTAACGCCGCTGATGAAGACCACATGGCTGGAAGCAGCCACCTCATTTCTGAACCTGTCGGCTCGGTGCGCCAGTCAGAGTCTTGCAGCCAAGTCGGTGTAAGGAAAGGTGCTGGATAAATTTTTTCCAGACAAGTAGTAGAAATCCCTGCAGCATCCAAGTGAGTGATCAGCTTAATGAATAGGGGCAATGTGAAGCAGCAACGGCACCATGACAAAACTCAATAGTGATGCCAATAAAGGGGGAGCCACATTTAGTCATGTCTAAATTATTAAGGCTCAGCTCAAAGGAGAGGCTTGTCCAGGTGACAAAACCGCTGATGTGTGTGGATACACAGCTCGAAACTGAAGCGAGGAATGCAAAGCTCCGCCACGAGACCCCAACAGAGGAGGTGATTACTCTTCCATCCCTGCTTATATCGAAACGCCAGCTGGAGAAGACAAAATGAGGTCTCGCAACCGGGCATTCTTCAAATTTTGGGTACAAACGTTCACTTGGACTCAAGGATGAACTAATAAGAGTTCTCATTGTGATTGGGAGGGGGGGGGGCAGGTAGGACCAGGTCAGAAAACACAAGAAGTGTAAAACTTAAAAGGTTTACTGAAAACAAAAATAGGGTGATTCAGCACGGGGAAAAAAAAACAAAACAATGAAAGGCTAGCCAAGCCAAACAAACACTGAAGAAGATCCACAAATCTAATGGGCAGAACAAACGGGGCAAGACACAGGTGAGTGCTTAAAAAAGGCGGGAAAAAACAGGAAGTGAGACAATGTAGACAGAAGAGGAACGTGGTTTTCAAAATAAAACAGGCAACACAAAACTGAGATCAATACCAAAGAGAAGTTCAAAACATCATAGTTTAATGGTCAAAGGTCAAAGATCAAGGTCACTGAGAACTCATGTCCAGACAATTATTGTGAAGTCGTACCTCAGAGACGCCTTCAGGGAACTTCTTCAAATTTAACACAAATGTTCACTTGGACTCAAGGATAAGCTGATTACATTTTGGTGGTCAAAGGTCACCAGTTCCTCAAGTCCGTCCAGTTCTTGTGAACGTGATGCCATAACTCAAGAACAGAAGCAAAGATTGTGACCATATTTCACATTTGGTCAGATACTGAACTGGTGACAATGATCTCGGGTGCCCACCTTAAAACCGGCGACTGTATAGATCTCCTGTGCTGCCGGGTTGAAGTTATGCATCCATGTTTTAAAATTTGCGAATTCTTTTCGGGAACATCTATAGTTGAAAGCATTGCCTACTGTCAATCAACTTTATTGGCCAAGTTTGTGAACACATAAAGGAATAATTCCTTTCAAGTCTTCACTATGTGAGTGTGGACCGATACGCACGTCGACTGTAACATGACTGGTTGGCGGAAACCATCAATTCTAGTTGTATTATAAATTCAGTTTTAGTTGAAGTGTAAGCTGTGCTTGGTGTGATGTTTCACTAAATGTGGACTATATATGCCACTCTTGTTGGTTTACTCATTTCACACACAAGCCGGGCGACTAATGTCCATCATCTGTGCAAGTGACTGAAATTGAACTATGTAATAAGCTGCAGCTGGTCTACATTTAAACTGGTTTAATACTAAATAGTTTAAGTGTTTCAGCTCAGTGTACTGATGTGATTAATGTGGCCACACTGTGCTGAGGACTTGCTGGTAAATTCCCCACAGTTATTTTCATACATTTGATCATTCATATCATTGATGTGTTCAACTCCATAACACTGAGGGCCGTTTTGTTGTGCAACTGAAGCCAGAAAATTCTTTGGCACTTTTTTCGATTTTGAGGGGCAGTTTGGGTCGAAGTAAACTGAGTGGGAGCAGGTGAATAACACGCTCTCATGTTGCACAAAATAAGGATATGTTATAGGATCACAATCCAGGCATGTCATCTTATTAAGACGTTTGAAAAGCTGTTGACTTTAGTCACGGTGATCCTCCAAGATCCTCTACAGAAAGACATTTAATAGTCCAAATAGTGATTTTGGAAATGTGCTGTCCACCGTAAGTTAACAGTGTTTATTTTACCAGCGTGGACACATTAAACCTTCCTCTTTTTTTCTCTCTCACATATCTGCACATGAAAAAGACACATTTTTTACTTTCTATAAATTAGATACAAGCTGTTATCAGGTAACTGCACTGTGTGAAGACACACCTAAGCAAAAAGACCTTTATTGAGGGCCTATCGGCGTGTTGAAGTCCTCCTTAATTCAAAAATGTTTGTTTTTGTTTGTCTTCTGGTCAGAATGAAAGAAATTTTAAGTCATGCATGCTTGAGAATTTAATTTTTTTTTCAATATTTTTAATGTTAGGAGAAAAAAGGCTTAAGATGAGGACTAATCAATATGTCTGATGAACATAGTGACCGTCTCAGGTAATGCTGGCTGGGGTTGCTCGAGCGTAAACGCTAAATATTAAACTCTTGATAGAATCTAGCCCTGATTTCTGGCTCATAGTCATAAAAGAGTTTTATTTTTTTACGCGACCTGTAACCCCACAAACTAATGCGGGTAACGATGTGCTCCTTGGTTTTTTGAAATAGGATTTGGTTACGACTATAAGCTAGTTAGCCAGGCGTGCTAACATTTGCTGCGTAGAGCAGATTATTCAAACTTTCTGCTCGTGTGTCTTTTGGTTTTGGAAAGGCAGAGTGTGTCTTTCACCACAGCAGCTGCACAATGCGTTAACATGTGGAGAAATCCAAAACTTAACAAACCTTACCGGTTGTAAATGGCATTCACGTAAACATCTAAATCGTGATCATTTTTTTTTTCTTTTTTAAAGCTCTGACATATTGGTCTGGCTGCGCCCACCTATTGCCCACAGCTTCGGTCTTTGTTGTGTATAGTCTGGCACTCAGGTTTATTCAAGCAACCAGTGTGGGTGGCTAAGTGCAATGGAGTGGTTAAAACAATGTTAGTGGTGGTAGAGTTTGGGCACACAGCATACTGTGGTCACCAATAGTTTCATGGTTTACGTCCATTAGGATGGAACAACTGGAAATGATCCTTAATGGACCATCGCCAGACCCACATATTCACAAAGGGAATTCAGGCCGGGTAATACTGGGCTACAAATACATCCGACTTGGTGCTAAAAAGTACTGACGTGTCCAATTCCATAGTTGTGACTTTGCATTAAACAACCTCAACATTCTAACACTTCCTTCAAAATACACTCCTGTACAGCAGCTGTTAATAGTGTTTTTAGAAATTTGCCTGATAGGAATTTAAGAAATGCAGCGTAACTTTTGTTTGTCTCTTCATTCGTGTTTATTGATGATAATATGGATCTCTTTTGGGACCAAAATAAATCCAGGGTGTTGTCCAAGTGCAACAGAAGAAGGAAGTAAGACAGCTGGAGTCTCCAGTGACGAGTCTCCGAGGACCAGCAGCACAAAATTTCCTGATGACATGACGGTAGCGTTAAGCTGCGATTGGATGACTGCTGTCTGGAGGTACAGGTTTAGCAGACTATCAGTTTCTTTCTTGGGTAGGTGCTCACATATGTTATCTCATCTTCCTGGTTTGCATCAACACCACCGAATCACAATCCCTTTACGAGCGAGTTTTCTTCTCTTATTTCAAAAACTCAAGCCATGAAGCAATTTTGGATCCCTCCTTTTTCCTCCATCACTGCTCACCTACCCCTCCGTCCTCTCCTCCTGGCAGACCTAAACATTTACAAGCAGGTGTAGATCTGTGAGAAACTTTAAGCGCAGATGGCAGGAAATTCCAAAGAAATGACAGTGGCTCGGTCCAAACCACGAGACGGTGTGAACGGAGCTGGTGGACGAGATACAGCGAGGCCAGCGGCAGCAGCGGCAGCGCCTATGGACCAGACTTGGACTCCCGGCCAGCCAGCGTCTTGAAATAGGAGCAGCTTCACAAGGCGTCTGTTAAAGCTCTTCTGCGATGGACTGAGTGCGGCGTGGTGGGTACTGACTGACTCCAATGTGTCTTTCCAAACAAATTTTGGGTGGCATTTGGTCTGAGAAACCTTGTGAAAACAGATTATGTTTTACATCCAGTGGTTTATTACAGCCGATGTTTGGTGAACCATCAGTACTTCAGCCAGTGGATCATTCAGGACTTCATCAAGCAGCACTTTCCCGCTCTTCATGCATTATTCTTCTATATGATGTCATGGGAGCAGTAGTGAGCGAACAACCCGGAGCCCCAACATGAGAGGAGCCCTCACAAAGTCTAAAATTAACAGTTTATACATATATTTCTAAACAAATAAAAAGTAGATCATTTATAAATCTTAATTTATGCATTTTGTTTCGAGTTTTCTCGTCTGCTGTACAGAACCATGATTTTAAAAGTGAGGTTTCCAAACAGATAATTGCACTCATGAAAGTGAACTAACTCGAGGGACAATGAAACCTTTGCAGTCTTATTACAAATACAAGCAGGGGAAGGAATGAAGCCGAGAGCACGGCACGAAATAAAAAAGAAAAGCATATTAAGTTACTCCAAAATTGATCAATTCTGTAAAACGCAGTTGTTCCAGGTTCCAATCTCGACTTGACAACGTTGTATTCGTGCCAAAACACTCCGAACAACAAATTTTCTATCCAAGCATCAGCGAAAACTCACATTTCAATCAAACATCCAGCGGGGCCTCTGCAGCCTTTGAAACACCCCCAGTTTCATTTTTTATTAATGAGAACTTTGAACTGTAAATTCATTTTCCTTTGGGAGCCGATGAAACGGGGAAAGCTGCTGGATGTCTGCTTTTCAGATTCTGCAAGACATCATTAATCTTGACAGATCTCTTTAATTTAACTGCTACATTTGCTATGCTTGTATGTTGGTCTTAGGTGGCTCCCAGTAATAATATTTAAACTTTATGGCAACAACTCCGTCTACATTAAGTCTGGTCCTCTCCTTAGTGTACGTGTCCCAACACAAACTAATGCAAAAACAGCACATGGTGTTGCTACTGGCCACGACTACATGCTCTGTAAGAAGCGTCCTGTTAATTTGACATGGTAACGTTCTTATTTTTGCAGGACAGTTCCTCTTTGTTGTTGAGTTTATTTAGCAATCTCTTTGCTCAAGATTGTTGTTTATTGCTGCTGTATTGATTTAATCAAACTGCTCTCTTGCTGCTCGAGGTGCCGCAACTCCAACCTCCCACTGAAGACCTCCCGGGAAATCTACTGGTTAACTTCATTGTGTTACTCTTTATAAAAGTCGTGTGTCCTCATATTCAAGATTTAGGACAGAAGAACAATAGAGCTTTATAAAGTCGGATTGGCAGGTTATTGAACTCTGTCAATCGGCAAAAGAGCATCCGCTCGTAACTAAATACATTTACTCAAGTACTGTCCCCATTTCGAGGTACCTGTGCTTTGTATTTCCATGTTATGCAACATCGCACTTCTACTCTGCATCTCAAAGGAAAATCTTTTTACTCCGCTACGTTTGATATTAACTTTTCAGAGTACACTTTTTTTATTGTTTATTTTTTTTTATTGTTCCAGAGAAAACCACGTCTCTCCAAATTTGGGTATTTTTAAGTTGAATTTTTCTGTTAAACTGAAGGAATTCAATGTTTCTTTATTGGTTGAAAAAAAAAATTCTCCCACTTTTAGCAAATCAACTGTTTAAACAATCCAATTGGATTAGTTGGAGAATACGTTGTCACAGAGCTTGTAGATTTGTAGCGACATGTGGTTCTAAGGAGAGCGACACGTGAAGATCATTCGGTTCCTACAGTCTTTTACGTCGATAAACCAACCAGCAATTAAGTAGATGAAATGAGCTCAACCTTCAATAACTACAACCGTGAAAAGCAACATAAACATTAATGCAGGGGTCATATATTATATATAACCCTAAAACACTGACAACGGCAATTTTTTTTTTCATAGTTTGTACTTTTACTTTTGATTCTTTAAATAAAAACTGCTGCTAGTACTTGCATAATTTTACTTAAGTAGTTTTGAGGGCCTGACCTTTACTTGGAGTGGAGTATTTTCGCAGTGTGGTATTAGTTCTTTTACCTGAACAAAGGATCCGAAAACTTCTTCCACCACTGGGAGCATCTCATTCTTAAAGCTGCACTAACAGATGTTCTTTATATTAAAACTGAATCAAGTGACTTGTGTAATGTGGACGAAGTCACCCTATCGAGGATTTACAGCATTAAACTTCATTATCTTCGTTCACTCCCACGGCTTAGCGGGTTTTTTTTTTCCCTTTGGTTGCAGCATGCTGTTTTAAGAGGACAATTTTTAACAACGCAGCGAACGCTACCTGCTGACAGTCACAGACATCAGAGTCACAGTTTACAACTTGCTGGTTAACATAGTGAAGCATTTAGGCATCTCCTCAGGGGTCAGTGGAGACCAAAAATAGAGCTAAAAGGAGACAAAGTATTAGACTTCAAACTGTTGGGTGGATTCCATATTTATGCTAAATATTACAATTCTTGATGTTTCCCATAACAGCTACATTTCACATGCCAGCAGATGGAGCAACTGCATAGATTTCTGCACACAAAACACTCCCACATTTCCCTTCCATCTCTTTAGTACACACTCTCGCAGCTGCAGAAAAACACCTCCATCATGTCTACCTTTGCTTTTCATTCAAAAATTTTGGCTGCTAATACTTTTAAATGAACGCCTGCTACTTTAATCAAAGGATCTGGATGCTTCCACAAATATCCAACACTGAATCAATGAATCATTCAGCCAAAACCCAGAAGAAATGCTCGCCTGCAGCTAAATCTGGATTCAAATCTAAACCAAAGCGGTTGAATATATACACTATGACAGAAACACGCGCACATTTCTTTAATAAGTTTGCTTTCCATTGATGTATTGTGAGGATAACCTCAAGCAAGAATCTGGAGTTTATAATCATCATGTCGAGATAAAGTACCCTCCATGTATTAACTGGAACTGCCATAATCCCACTAATTCACTGGACTGTGCTAAGAAAAAAAGTTCTGAGAGTTGAAATAATTTCCCAAGTAAACATGATTTAAAAAGACATTGTTTCTGGTGTGTATTAACTGCAGGCCAATGTTGAAACAGTTACCTCTGATACTTGCAGTGGGTCATATTACCCAGCTGTGTCACCCTTGGGTGTTGCAAAAGAGCACGCACCTCTGGCCAGAAATAATATTTCCGAACCAAAATGAGCTCTGCTTGTAGGGCAATCACTGCTAATGTCCGCGAAAGGTATGTAGGGAGCGGGCGGCTGAGAAAAACAAGTGACGAACCATTTCACCAGCATGCTGTGAATACGGGAACAGCTGTCATAAAAACGACAGTTCAAACTAGCATGAGATCGGATGTGACAAAATTCAGACTCCGGGCTGTTGGCAAATATTTATGTATGAGAAAGCAAATTTATTTGCGTCACACTAATGCATGACATATGATCATAGTTTCTCTGTGACTTTGAACCCTTAATTAAATACATGAGGTCATCTCGCTCTACGTAATGTAAACACAAGTATTAAAGGGGCTTTTGAAACAAAGCTGTTACTTTAAATGACCTCTATTGGCCACCGGAGGGAATTGCATTAATGAGTTGTTTCCATCCAAAATGTTGCTCAAATTTTAATCAAATTCCAACGTCAACAAAAGAAGATTTGGTTAAGCAGTTTTTTCCATCAGCTGGTTTTATTCAAATTTCCAGAGGTGGCTGTAACAGAATAAAAATGACAATGAAAAGATGGCCAGTGACTGACGATGATTGCCTCCCAACTGCAACTGCCTTCAAGAGTTGTCTTCCGCATATGGTGTTTTCCATTTTCTGTCATTTGTAGAGTTTTTTTGGGGGGGATAGGAGTTTTCTGGTTCATGGTACAGCCTTTTGAGAAATGCCCGACGTTAGAAAACTGCCTCAACGGCCGCTTTGCAACTTGTTGGCAACCCCCTGCTGCATGAAGTCTTCACCTGGAACGGTTTCAACTAACAAAAATGAAAAGTTCATTGAAGAAAATCTAGTGTTGGTAGACAGCAAATATCCCCATGTTCAACATCAGTTGTAATCAACATTATGGCAAGCTCTGCTCGACACTCCACCATTTCATTAAGACATAAAGGTCAGTAAGTCCAGAAGATTTAAGGAGGATCAAACACTGAGATTAATAAAGACTGCTCCAGGAAAGAAGACCAAGAGTTCCCCTTGCTGCAGAGAATTTCATTAAAGTCTTCGAAATCAACAAAGAAAAAAAAAAAAGGTAAATGGTCTGTACTTGTATCGCGCTTTATCACCTTTCAGTCTCAAAGCGCTTTAACATGGTTTTCCATTCACCCATTCACACACTAATGAGACAGATCACCATGCAAGGTGCTGCCATCAGGAGCACATTCACACACCGATGGTACACCATCGGGAGCAACTTGTGGTTCAGTGACTTGCTCAAGGACACTTAGGCATGTGGACAGGAGGAGCTGGGGATCGAGCCGCCAACCTTCCGATTAGTGTGCAACCCGCTCTACTGAGCCACAGCACCTCCGATTAGAGCCAGCACCAACGCCTCCTCCAGTTCAGACAGCAGACACATCTCAACATCAACAGTTGGATGAGACTGTGTGCATGATGGTCAAAGTGCTGCAAAGAAACCACAGTTGAGGGAGACCGAGAACATGAAGAGAACTGCCGGGACCAAGAAACATAAATGACGAACGTCAGACCAGTGGAAATCTGAACTTTGATGTGACGAGTCCATATTTAAAATGGTTGGATGTGGCTTTGCGAGACTCAGAGATGGTGACGGATTGTATCTGCGTGTGTGGTTTTCACCACGAAGCCTTGAGGAGGAGCTGTAACATGATCAAGAATCGAAGGAAACAATCATGCTGGGTGTCGAAACGCACATGTTCTTACACTTGCTTTGAGTGTGTAAGGGCTTTCACCACAAACAAGTATGGCAGAATGCGGTGCACTACGCTATGAGTACCTGGATGGTGTCCTTGTACCGGTCCGTAAATGTGTCCACTGCTCCAGAGTATGGAGTGATTGGCATCATGGCTACTTAGCAGAATCGGAGGGACCGCCAATCGATATTCGAACTGTGGCGGCTGAGGAAGCTGCAGCTGCTGCGGAACAACTCGCTGTACAAATACAAGTTGTTAGAGGCAAGCATGTGTGTGCCTGAAACAGAGGGCATGAAAACACGTTCGTATTTAGGTCAAATAACCCAACAAAGCTGGCAGATATGTTGGCATGTGACGATGCATTCAAATGTCACGGTTATTTCCGTGTTTGATGATTGTTTGATACGAGACAACACTAACCCGTCAAAATTCAAAGTGTTTACACAAGTAAGTATACCACCACGTCAGAGTACTAAAGAGAAGCACGCTAATTCAGTCAAAGCAATACGTCACAAATGCATTTTCATAACAAATTTCCATCTGTACGAACACGTCTGACAACACATCACTCGACCATCCATTGGAAAACTAGCAAATATTCACCTTTAAGATGCTACCACCAGTGAATTAAAAAAAAAAAAAAAAAATACTTAAGCAATATATTGTTACCAAACAAGAAACTAATTGAGCAACCAATCGTTTCACGTCCGATAGGGATCCAAGATTCATTTTAGCCCCCGGGGCCGCTTAAAAAGTTGATCTGGTCATGTTGCAACCCACCGACACCTTTTGAATCTGTGGTTCACATTTTGAAAAGTCAACGAGAGGAAAACAATCCACTAAAACTGAAATGCTTTTGTTATTTTCCTCCCCTGGTGTGAAACTGAGGCGAACATACAGCGGATCTGCCAGGCCAAACAAATATTTCAGGTCGAAACAAATCTTGGCTCACTGCTGTCTCCCGCTCGTAGCGCCATGCTCCATCTGAGTGCTAAAACAAACAATCCAAGCATCTGGTGAAATAATCCGTGAGTCACTGGTATTGATCAACAACCTGATCAACCTCCCACAGGCATATTAAGGTAATTTTGTGCTTTAGGAAACAGTGCAAATCTTATTTACGGCCCCTTTAACAGCTACATACATCAGATTAAATGAGATAAATAAGAAAATGAACTGCGATTCAGCTGCGCACGCCCCTGTGCTGTGCTCTGCTGGCCGAGGCCTGAGAGTATAAACCACGATTCCCCAGCACAAGCTCCATGTCAGTGATACCATGAGACTAATGATTAAAACAAGCCTCCTCATCTGTTTGACTGTAAGCCAGATTTCCACCCCCTGCATAGCACTTTTCATTCCAGCTACATTACATAAATCAGTGCACTGCAGAGGAATGGAAAGGAAGAGTCCCATAAGTAATAAGAGGGGAAAATATCACAAGGAACCATTTGGGTATGAGCTCACTACAGTGTATAGCAGCCTCACTTATTAATTGCCTTCCTCAAATCTTTGTTGCACAATCAAAACAAGTTATTGTGTAATCCACGATACAGAGGCAAATTAAACCTGATAATAGCATTTCTCAACAAGAGTCTGAAACGACTTTTCCTCTATTCAAGAAGAGTTGTCCTTATTTATCAACTCAGGTTTGAGTTGCAGCACTTACAGTCACCAAATAACGGTTCACGTCTCAGCTTAAATCCATTTATGGTGATAAATGCTGCACACATTTACACAATTCTCACTGTCAGAAGAAAACAAGTCATAAAAATGAAGTAAAAAAAAACACACAAAAAAAACAATTTATAAATCTAACACAGCATAAATCCCGTGTTAAACGGCATTACAGCGCTGTTTCTGCAGGTTAAAACATGACAGCACATTAAAAGTGCAATGAAGTTGCATTGGAAGCGCTGTTCTTACCGTGTCGTGTCCGGTCATCGGCTTGTTTGTAGGTCTATGCCTCGCGCTGGCTGCACGCGGATTGTACTTCCCACTGTCACTGCTGTGCGCTTCGCACAGCGAGCTCACGGGCTAAATCTGCTGTGCTGCGCGCGCACACGCACGAACACCGGGTTTTTTTTTTTTTTTTTTTTGGGTGGGGATGGGGGGGGGTCCCGAGCTAATATAATATTCATTTCGAAGTGTTGGTGGTACTAATACTGCTTTTTTAAAATTTATTTATTTTTTAAAGTGTACCAGATGTTTTTACTGCATCTGCTCTTTATTATTTTATTTCAGAAGAGTCTCATTGAGGGTCGCTAAAGTGTTTAAAAACTGGACTTGACGTAAAGGAATAAGGTAAAAACAGGCAGTGAAGTTAAGAAAAGGAGGTTAAAACGATCACGCGAGATGGTAAAGCAATAATGTTCTTTCATGGTATGTCTTAAAAAAGAAAAAGTAAATTTATTTATATTTCTTACATTGAAAGATAAATAAGCCCTTCTAGCCTCTTTTTTGTGTGAATTTTTTTTTTTTTTTTATCTTGCAATTAAGGACCTAGTTCACTGTTGCTTATTTATTTCTCGTATTTGTCCAAATATTCTTTTGGTCTGGATATCCTCCAGTTTAGGTTAATTTATTGTTCAAAAATGATTTATCATTTACATTACTTTATATATATATAAATAAAAAATCTAGCTTTTCAGTGTCCAAATAAATTATTCTGCCCCAATAACCTTCTCTTAATAGTTGTAAGGAAATCACTACAATACAGTAATTTACAACTAAATGCATTTAAGTCGATGATTTAAAACGTAGCCAAACAAACAAATCTCATGAAATTCAATTGGGTCAAAAATAAATGACATGGCCGCCAATGTTAGCTGACATCTGCTGTGTTAACTTTTTTACCTTTAGCAAAGGTGTTGCTGATTGAATATTTGATGGTCGCATAACTTCAGAAAGCACTACACATTTTAGGAAGACAATAATAAGATGTTAAGATACTTACAGATTGGTGTGCAATTCTAAATTACGGTTGTGAGCCAGGAAGTGCCTTCGAGCATTGTAGTTACAGCGTTTGTCCACTGCGGGGCAGTACCGTAGCTGTTTATATTCTTACTCAACTTTTCATTGTGCTATTTTATTCCACTACACTTCAGAAATACATTTTGTAGGCTACTTTTTTTTTAGTTACTTTGCGGGTTATATTTTTACACACAAAATGGTCCACTTGGAAAATAAGGTTATGAAAATAACCATTTGAGAATAAATGTGGAAATGATCGAAAGATCTTCACCTGTTCCTTTTAAATTAAAACACGACTCATAACTTGAACTGAAATATGTCTCAATCCTAAACACAATCAATGCGCATCTAAAAAGCTCAATAATGACTTTCGTCTCCTTAACTTCTTAACATTCTGCCTTTTCTTTTTGTTTTTGTCAACCTGTTTGAGTTGATCAATTTCACTACTATAGATCATTTTGATGGTTTAGGGTAACTATTATAGTTCAAGGAAGACCTATTCCCACTTTTATTAATGATCCTACTGCATTCAATCCCATTTCTATTATTTCTTCAGTTGAAAATTGAAATACTTCAATAATGACATCACTGTGTGACTCTGACATATTATTTAAACTACTGTGATTAATATATTAGTCTTATAAATTCCCATAAGACCAATACTCTTACATGTGTTTAGTGGCACCACATACTTGTGGACCTACAGTGCTTACATAAATGAAGGCCATATTATTATGATTATTACACATAAATTGGGTTATCAATTGATTATGAGCACCTGCTGTGCAGAAGTCTAAGCAAGACATCAAACCTAAAATAGCTCCAGATGTTATGTACAAGTCACTTCAGAAAAATGCATCTGCCAAACCGACATATAACAGAATGTTTTATGGCTGTTTCTCCCCATATGGTTTTGCCACTATTCCTATATAACATCTGTCAGTGACTTGATATTGAACTTCTCTTCACTTTATGATAATTTTATTTCCACTGGTTACCCTATAATTTTGTACTCAGAATGTTTGAGGTGCTCAGCACTGACCTTACACTCGCCATTTTCTGGTTTCTGGTCTTCTCAGTTTTGGTATCTCTGTCATCGTCCGCTTTGTATAAATCATACTGATGTAAAAAGTAATGGCGCTCATTGCTGTCTCATCACTGACACGCAGAAGGTGAAGTCCGCACCCTGTTTACTCCCACATTTGTACCAATCACATCAAAAACTTGGACACGCCGCGTGACAGCCCGTCAAACATCTGGCTCGTCCCTGCACCGTTAGGACTGACAGAAATACACAAAGGAGGCAAACAAGCAGAGAAACCTTTCATCTGCGCATATGATTACACAGTGGAACTGCAAATCAGTTATATTTCTGATTCCCGAGATGATGCACGGAGCTGTAAACAAGTCCTCTGGGATCGTGCTCCAAACAAAACCAGATGGGCAAAAACAATTCACAAAAGAACATATTCTCCATGAAGGATTGGGACATAGGGGCTTCATCTGCTAATGAGATACAGAAAACAGCTGGTATTAATCTCTGTTGCTCGCCGTCCTTTCTCTATAAGCCATTCAGTGGCAATATGTGAGTTTAAGCAACCGGTCACGCAAAGCATTCAGTCGAGGTAATATGCACCTCCTTCAATGATTCGCAGCTCATTTTCAGCTCAGTTAATAATGTGTTGATGTTACAATACAGAGAATTAAATGATTTCTCACTTTTACAGGAGCTTGCAAAAGTTTTGTTTTAATAGAGAAGGTGTTGTATTTTATAGAGGTCATAAAAAGGTTTTACTGACATTTGGGCTTCATCTCCTGCACCCACCAAGGAGTTGCACAATAAATCTAAGACACAAAATCAAACTTCTGTAACATGAACTTTGTTTGCGAGACAAAATGACATATTTTTGTTTCTATTTCTTCTTACTTTTGTTTTGTTTTACTTTTGTTGTAAATTGTGTATCTTCGGGCCTCTAAAAACATCTTTTTAGTCTTAGAAAGTATTTTAGTTAAGAAGTCAGAAATGTGCAAGCTGCGAGTTCCTGAGGAGACATGGCTTCACTTTTCAGGCTTATAAGCCAAAAATGTTGGGAAGCTCCATCTTAAAATAAAAACCACAACTGTAATTAATAACATGAATAACAACTGCATTGCATTAAAGGTTTTCTGGTTCCAGCCCCTCCTTCAGTTACCTGTCTTTTTTTCCGTACATGACATTAAAGTGTCTGAAATATGTGTGTTATACAGCACCTGTACACTAGATGTCCTCGGTGAGTTTCCAGTCTCTGTGGAGCACCTGACTTTCTTTGTTATGACCCACCTGCCTGCACACCTGTTGCTTTCTTACTCAATATTTTGTGTGTAAATATATTTCATGTAATGGTCCATTTTCTGAATGTGTTACCTTCGTGTGTGTGTGTGTGGGGGTATTTTTTTTCTTTAAAAAGTCCCTGTAGGTCAGAGAAATAACTGATCTTAAAAATACATGTAATAGCTTTTCCAGAAGCTCCTAAACTTTTGCCCTCTCATCCATGAAGATAACCTTGGGAGTCCGGTTGAGAAACCTCTGCAGGGGATCGGTTAATCTGTTGTTTCCCAATCCACATTTTTTTTATGTCTTTTACATTTCAGTAGAATTGATGGATGCTGGAGAAAACAACACAGCTGCCGTTGTATTACACTTTGCAATCAAAGATGTTTCGACCTTTGCACACATCTGTCCTGCAGTTACAGTTATCCACATCAATGATTAGGATTGTTTCGGTGTACCAGGCGGTCTTCTTTCAAATGATCTCTATCGAGGTCTTCTTAACACCAGTGTTTCTTGGTCACTCATCCGTTTATAAACCTGTTACCCAACTGAACAAGTGAAAATAGCTTAACCCCCGCCAACTTTTCCTGTCGTACATTAATCTTAGTCTCACCATTCATTTGTCCTTATTACGATACTGCCACCTTCTGGACGGCCGTGCCATTAATAAACCAGAGGTCTGTTGTTTGAAGCTCGCACTTTTCTGTCTTTTGAATGCAGCTTGATTTAAATGTTTGGATCCCGACGGCTTATTAAAATCAGTCAGGCACAATACATTATTTAACATGAGCAGTTTCCATCTTAATAATAATAATTCCATATCGATTTAATTTACAAATTTAGAAACAAACCATGTTTTTTTTTGTTTTTTTTGCTAAATATATTTATTCAATACTCTCGTAAGCGCAACTTAATTAAAACTATAACAGTTGGGAGTTGTATATACTTGTATATGCTTGCACTGTTAATTTTTTTTTTTAAATATAAACCTTTCTAATCAATCTAAACCTTTGTTTGTCTGTTTTTCTGTCGACTTATGTTATATTTATATTTATATTTATATTTATACGTCAACATATCAAGTTCTAAAAATAGTCTCGTTCGCAGGTTTTATTTTGGTGGCAGAACGCCGGACGAATTTTCAAAGACAACAGGTGAAGCATGTTTTACGCACCAGGTCACACCGAGAGCGGCGGTGCGCCTCAATACGACAGCTGGGTCACTAACCCCGCCCCGCCCCGTCGCACCGCTCCGTGACGCTAAACCAAAGCGCCTCTTTCGACCGCTGCGCCATCGCCTGTTAACGTTAGCTCGGAGGCTAGAAGAAAGCTAGCTCGTTTGCTCACCGGGGGCGAATCGTCTGTGCTCCAAAAACAATTTGAAAGATTTTACCGAAAAGCGAGCCATTTTACTCATAAAGGTCGCGGTGAGTATTTTGTTCCCAGACATTTTTCATTTTTCCTTCCTTTTTCTTTTCTTTTTGGATTTTTTTTTTCTACGATGTTTTTTTTTTTTTTTTTTTTTTTTTTCCTCGCTGGCTATCGAGGTAGCTAGCTTTAGCTAACCCCCCTCCCCCCTTCAAAACGCTAGTTGTGGCTTTTTTTTTTTTTTTTTTTTTTTTTTAGAAACTCGACTTTTTTCTTCTTTTTTTTTTTTGGTACAAGTTTGTGTAGCTTTTTTTTTTTTTTTTTTTTTTTTTTGTAGCGTTTTGTTGTGAAGACTTTTCCTCGATGGGGACTGAATTGTTTTTGTTTTTTTCGAGGCACGCTTCCCAGCCAGCTAACGTTAGCGCTAACGGGCTCCTCTCGGTTTGGTAGCAGCAGCTGATCCCTTTTATTGATTGCAGATATTATCGACTACAAGTCCTTTTTCTTTTTCTTTTTTTTGCAAGCACAGGAACTGGTCTGGTTGCGGTGTAATTTTTTTTTTCATGCTTTTTAAATTGGTGGTTGGCTTAACGTTAGCCGTGCTAGCCGGCTTTGAGCCCCCCCTTCCCCCCCTCTGAGCGCAGGCCTGTGTTTCGCACTAAAGCCTGGTGGTGGCGCTGTCGGGGGTCCAGGCGGGTGCTTTTGTGGATGGTTTAGGTAAAAAAAAAATTTTGAGGATCCTCAGACTTTGCTTCTCTGGCTCACACTGCTCACTCAGTTTGGTTTTTTTTTATTTTTATTTTTATTTTTTATTTTTTTCGATGGAGTAGATTTTTCCTGTTTTTTTTTGTGTTTTTTTCCCCCCCAAATGCTGAAGAGTGATTTTTCTGATTTTGAAAGCTTTGGACTGCCAGTGACCTCAGTTTTGTTACCTAACGTTACAAATACACATTTCCTTAATTAAACATTTTTTTATTTGAAAGAGTATTATGGCTGTTTATGTGTATCAAAAATAAATTCACGCCTTCACATTCACCGTAAGTCTTTTTTACTGGAGTCAGCAACAGGGAATAAAATGTTCACATTTAAGTGATAAATACCAGTAAATTCAAACACATCCCTGGGAGTTTACGCTTAAAGGATTTGTCCTACATCTCATATAAAGAATAATTCATTCCAGCTGGGACTGGGCGAAATATTAATATTTTATCATATCATGAAATTTAGACTATATCGTCTTAGATTTTGGAAAAAAAAAATAAAAAAATTGTGTGCCATAACTGTGTCTTTTCCTGGTTTTAAAGGCTCAATCACAGTAAAGTAACGTTATTTAAATGTCATTCGTTATTTAAATGTCATTCGAACTTAACTGAGTGTTCAAACTGTTCCTCTATTAGCCTCCTTTTTCCACTTACTCATTATATCCACATTACTGATGATTAATTAACCACTTTATTGTGTAAAGATTTTGTGACGGCACCAATTGTCATCTCTAAAATACCGTTGCAATGTTGAGGTATCTGGTTAAAAATATAGTGATATTTGATTCTGTCCGTGTCGCCCAGCCTTAGCTCCAGCATTGATCGCACATTTGATTTCTAATAGTGAAATACATTTTCCCCTCAAAACGTGTCTAAAAAGTAAACACACTTCCCCCCCCATTTTAATTTGCCATTCCTCTGCTGCTTAAATGGTGATAGTGACACTCCAGCTGTAAATAATAATAACACTACACTATTATATGCTACATAAAACTGATTTATGGGAATATTAAAAGGCAGTAATTCCTAAGCTGTGTAATATTATGTCACTCAACTGATACTCCTCCAAGTACCATCCATAAACTAGAGAAACTCCTCCGTGATTTCTTTTCCTCTGAAATTGAATAATCCTGTTTATCGAGTAATACTTGTGGAGCCACGACAGTCTGTTATTTTCACACTTCAGTCTTCAACATTTGCTTTTAGTTGCTCTAATCATGGAAATATAACATCCATATGACTTGTTTTGACATTTTGGAGGTTTTACAGTTTATTTACGCACTAATCCTTGTTAAAAGGCTTTGTGGGCTGCAACCGTGATTCATAGGGGATATGCGCACAATCAAAGCATATGTGAACCAGCTAGAGTTAAACCAGTGCGCTTTTTAATTAAATATTTTTGCTTTGAGCCTCAGGTTTAGATTCGTTTCTGTTAAACCTGGACCTGCCACTTCACACCGCTTAGGTTTTACAGCATGAGCTCGTTCACTTCCACATGCATTGGAGCCTAGTTTGAGTCCCAAAGTTAGATTTGTTGGAGCAGCACAGCTCTATATTTTTGTTTTTGGGGGCTGTGTTGCTGTGTTTTTGCCTGGTCCCTTGACTACCTGCACACACACTCCATCCAGGTAAGACTTGGTACAAGATAACCCTGCTCAGCTTGACTTGAGGTGTTGTTTTCTGTCACCTCAGTATAAATCGTGAGGGGTGAAGGTCGAGACACCAGCCCAAACTGAACCCAGCCCACAGTGTCAAACATCAGACAAGACGACAACCCTGCACACAGACGCTATGGAGTGAGTGATGACTGTTAACCCCCCCCCCCCCCCACACACACACACACCCACCACCCCCCTGCCCTCCTGACAGAAGGGGCGGAGGGGTACTGTTGATGCCACTGCTGTTTTCGTGTTTACTTCACATCTCCAGATTCACACAAGGCTCTGGGCTTCACATCCATTTTCCCTGTACGTGTTAGAAAAGTTACTCGCCCAGGATCGGTCAGCTGCACAGCATTAGAGGAGTCCACACTCGTAGCCTGCATGTTCCCTGTAAACACGCATAACTGAGATAAATCACTTGTTGTGTGGGACATTCGATATATCAAGAGGTTTTGATAAGCCTGCGGGATTTGGGTTTATTATTATAGCTCAGATGTTGACCTCTGCTGTTTTATAGCTAAATAATACAGCTTTAAGACCTGGAGACAAAATCACCCACTGCTAATTAAATGCACTACAAAAGCACCAACAGACATTTCCCAAATTTCCGACGAGAGATAAAACGGGAAAATGCCTATTTTATTTTTATTTTATCGCTCTCCTCTGAGCCTTGAACACGTCAAACTCAAGCCTGGGAACATTAGAATTCCTGGAATGAAACATTTTAAATGGCACTTTTTACCAGGTTATCTGTGTTTGCGTCACCGGTGTGATTTCACTGTGGTAATGGGGAGTTATGCGTCACTGAATTTACCCGTTTGTCTTTCCCTCATCTTCTAAATAACCTTCTGACGTCTGTAGGTTTAGAAGAAAAATCTGTTAAACCACTTTAATCTGCATCTTCACATCAACACCTGTAAGAAACCAGATGACAAACAAAGTAACCGGATGCCGTTCGTGCGTCGAGCTCGTGTTTAGCCCTCTGAACGTCTTACAGCGGCGCTGCTTCAGCACGTGTTGTGTTACATTACTGCGTGCTATGAAAAGGACACCACAGACATCTCATTCACTGGAGCAAAGACTCTATTTAACTCGTCTCCTTGAATTTAAAGACGTATCTGGTACTGTTACTCTCCGTTCCAAGCACAAGCAAGGGTGTATTTTTAATTTTATTTTTAGATTAAAATACAATAATTGAATGAGAGTCATTTTTGTCAGCAGCACCAGAATCCCACACTTTGTGTGCCATCTGAGTTGATTGCAGGCCTCATTTGAGGGCTTGTTTTTATGTAAAAAAAATTTTTTAGTTGTTTTCCATTGATATTGTTTCATTTTAGACAGGTTAGAAACATAACAGTATACAAATATTACCTAAAGAGAATCTGATGATGATTCCACAGCAATTCAGAGCATTAAATAAGGATAAGTTCAGATAGCAAAAAAGGGGGTAACTTTTAGCTTCCTGCTGTTTTCTCTTTGTCATCAGCTCTAGATTATTTTTTTGTTTGAACTTACATTTCCCAGGAAACTGATCTCTGCCGTTGTCCCCCCCAGCTGGGGGCTCCACAGTGTTTGAGGGAGCATTTCAGAGGGCCGAGTGTTCCTCATTCTGCCACTAAAATCTGTCGTGTGTGTGTGTGTGTGTGTGTCTCTCTGCCAGTCGCTCACCCACCACCTCCAGCCTGATGGCCAGCAACGTCACCAACAAGACCGACCCGCGCTCCCTCAACTCCCGGGTCTTCATCGGCAACCTCAACACCCTGCTGGTCACCAAGGCGGACGTCGAGGCCATCTTCTCCAAATACGGCAAGATCGTCGGCTGCTCCGTGCACAAGGGCTACGCCTTCGTTCAGTACGCCAACGAGAGGAACGCCCGCTCTGCTGTCGGCGGGGAGGACGGGAGGATGATTGTCGGACAAGTGCTCGGTGAGGACTCGAGTGATTTAACTACGATCAGGAACCAGCACAGTTTTTTTGTTGTTGTTGTTGTTGTTGTTTTTAACCTATTTAGCTTGTGACTACTTTAAAAGCGCGGCCTTGTTCTGGTGCACTTCAACCCTGACTTTAAACTTTTTGCACGACATCGCCCGAGAAAATGAACCGTAATGCATTTTAAGTTGGTGATAGAATATGAGATAATCTGTTATCATTTCAATTTAGACATTTCTAACTCACTTTTCTGAACACAAGAACACAGTTTCGATAAAACTGCCAAAGTGTCTTCCTGGTAATCTTTCCAACATGTTGACTTCCACTCTTAATAGTTTGTAATAGTTTAACACATTTGACATGTTTTAACTTAAAGATAAATAGCGTGTAGTGTTGTGAACTGTCCGGCAATTAAAGGGGAATAAATCAGAAGTTTTTGTCCTGACACTCTCAGTAATCTGTGATTTTGTTTTTCCTTCAGACATCAACCTGGCCGGAGAACCCAAACCACACCGGTCAAAAAGCACCAAACGCTCCGCTGGAGACATGTACAGGTGAGAGTCAGTGATGGGCACCCTAATAATGTTTCAGCTTTAAGCAACACTTGTCAAGATAAATAACAAAGTAAGCGTGATGGGAGGGTGGGGGAGGGGGTCTAGCAGGAATGACATCAGGAAAGAATAGTAAATGGAAAATGAGGCTCACCTGATTTGAAAGAATGAAATAACCCTGTCGCTGCATCATGTTTCCTTCCTTTGTGTTTCTTCCCTCAACAGCAGTTCCTCGTTTGAACTGGACTATGATTTCCAGAGAGATTATTACGACAGGTGAGTGAAATGTTTTAAAAGAGCACATCACACGCAGGTCAAACCGACGACGACGACATTTTCTCCGCATCTTCAATATTTCCTCTTGAACATGCCACTTCAACATTTGACGCTTTAAACGATAGTGTTACAGCTGTGACCTCGACCGATTCAACCGTCCGCATTCACCTCAGAATACAGAAGTTTGATGGTTTTTGCATTTGCGTCGTGTGTTTGATACCAGAATGTACTCCTACCCGTCCCGCGTCCCCGCTCCTCCTCCTCCTCCTCTGTCTCGGGCCGTGATCCCGTCCAAACGCCCGCGGGTCAGCCTGAGCGGAGGGAGCAGCCGGCGAACCAAGAGCAGCTTCTCGTCTTCGTCCAAGAGCAGCCAGAGGACCTCTTCATCCAGAACCGGTGAGTTTCTCATGTAACATCTTCTGAAGCCGCATGGATCTGTTTTGGGGGAAATCAGGGCGACGCAGCAAAAACTAACAGTCAGCACTGCACAGATCATTTTTAAAGGCGGTTTATAGTTCTCGGAAAATGAATAATTGGCACTAGCTTCTTTTTTCTTTCTTTCTTTCTTTTAAGTGGGGCAATATCACCTAATGTCACATTAACCTTAAACAGTTCATTTAGAGATAATGTTTTAAGTTACATTTTGCACAAAATCTATCCTCAATTATTTTTCCTGTGGAATGAAAAGAATCCTGAATTTGGAGCCCAAATAACAACTACTGTCAAAAGTATCAAACCGTGTTTCTCTTGAGAGGAACGCTTTTATGACTTACTCATGAGTTCAGACTTTTAATAGTCCTGTTACTACGGGGAAATCAAAAATGAAATGGTTCAAACACTGCAGGCCTTTTGAGTTTTTCATCAAATTTGAATACCCAATGAAATAAAGATACTACATCTTTATTTAAGAACAGTGAATCAAAACTTGTGCAGAGATCAGTCAATGATAAATGTAAAGATTAGAGTCTCACAAAGAAGCCTCGTTCATGTTCAGACAGGTGTGCGTTTGGCTGTCTGTGGATGCGGAGGATTTGTTTTCAGTGCATACAGGCGCCTTTACCTTCCTCCTCTCTCATTCGATCCCACTGCAGTGAAAGTGGACGAGCTGCAGACCATCAAGCGGGAGCTGACCCAGATCAAAAGCAAAGTGGACGACCTGCTGGAGAGCCTGGAGCGCATGGAGAAGGACCACAGCAAGAAGTCAGGTACGAGGGGGGGGAAAAAACAAGCGCGTCCGAGACAGTGAATGTACAGAGTATTTAATTAGGTTGGTTGCACTCGCCGGCTTATGGCGAACGACGTCGACAACAAGAACCGCCACAGTTTCTCTCTCAGGCCTTCATTTAACAGAGAACACAGTTCATCAATGCACCTTCGTGTTTGTCTGAAGCTAAGAGCATGAAAACTGAGCCGGGAGAAGTGACCTCACCTCCACACCCCAGCAACAAGAAGGACGACGGGCTGAAGAGGGACAGGGAGTGCCAGGAGATTAACGACTCGGACGAGGAAGAGGAGGAGGACGAGGACGATGACGGAGACCTGCTGGAGGACGACGAGGTGAGAGCAATTTGGGGAATATATATATATATATATATATATATATATATATATTAAAAAAAAAAATTGGAATTCGGTGCCTCTGGGTACACCTCGTGAGCGCTTTTTAACCACACTTAAATCATCTTGACACCAACCGCGCAGGTGAAGAGTCAAGAGAGGGAGGACGAGGAAGACGAGGAGGAAGAAGGCGAGCACGTGGAAGGCGACGACGATGGCGACAGTGTCAACGGAGACGAGGACTCGTAGGCGACGGACCACGGCGACACGTGCGGCGTACTCGCAGCTTCCAGTAGGAAACTCGGACTCCTGTTTTAACACTCATGTTGTAGATAGAAAAGGAAACACAACACACACACACACACACACACACACACACACACACACACACACACACACACACACACACACACACACACACACACACACACACACACACACACGCACACACAAGCATGGTGCACACACTTTGTTGTCACATTGTCCCTGAAGCCGACTTTTTTGGTTTTTTTGGTTGGTTTGTTTTTGCCAGTTGTCCGATGTCGCTGTAACATGAATATACTAGCTGTAGGTTTCTGTTTTGTGTTTTTACTGCGTCGTTACTTGTCTTCAAGAGAAGGCAGGAACATGGACTGTTCATGTTCTCAGAGGCAGCAGCTCGACGGACATGTCTTAAAATGCGAGGACGGAAATTCAGCTACAAAAAGACGTTTAGGTTCTCTGTGTTTTCCCTCATCAGTGAGTTTGTTTGACCTCGTGTGTCTGTACGTTAATGTCAGTTTTTTATACTATTCAGTTTAACTGTAAAGGAATAAATTGCAATAAAATATTAAAATCGGACGCACGCTTATGTTTTATTTTGGTTTTTTTTTTTGCACAAATTACAATGTTTTGTAATGAAACTGGTGTTCGTCTCTCTTCCAGTCAGATCAATCAGAGTTTACATAGATGTTCCCTCTTAAAGGAAACACAGTTTATTACAGCAGGGAGTTTGAGTTCGAGATCACATTGATTACAAGCTTACAGGTTATAAACAAGAGCTCAGGCCACCTCATTTGGAGGGGAAACAAAATGTTCGTAAACATCCACCACAGATACTCATCCTGCTGAGAGCGTCGCATCGTATCGTTCGCTATAACATCGGTAAAACGATGTCGCGGTAACGTCAATACCTTTGACTCGTTAACGGTTAGTTTAACGGACACGTGGCAACAACAACAACAACAACAACAACAGCAAGCAGGACTGAAAGCGGCTAATCGGTGAATTTTCTACGATTTGATTAAACTACCAATTGTTGCAGCGCTTTCTGGCACCGTTTTTAAAACTTGAAACCGGTCGGCCAGTCAAATGTGCATCATTTCACTCTGGATTTCCGTCATCTGCTTTGTAGATGCGGGCAATAAACAGTGGACACGTTTCGGTTGCAAAATCTTGCAGCACAATTTAGGGGAAAAAAAAACAAAAATCGCAGTAGGTACTGAGGATGAACCAACCAAAACAGAGCGATATGGGAGCTTTAGTAACTCTAGGAGCATCATTTTATTCAAAATTTTAATCATTTGTTTATTTATCAGTAACACCCTCTTCACCAACAGGGGGAGCGGTAAACTCTACATTTACAATTTCACCCGTAAAGTGACAGCAAAATGGCAAAATGGCTGTAAAGGTTTAGAATTTACTTTTACAATATTTCAAAGTGTTTGCGTGTCTGAGGAAAGGTGGCAGGTTGTGTGTTATCAGATGGACTTGCTTTAGTGACTTTACTACAAAGTGCAGTTCATTGTGATTGATAGTGAAACAAGATTAAATCATAGCTTCATAAATATTTTCCTCCTCGTCGGTGCAACGGTTTACAGTCGCAGTACATTCACACGGAAACGCCCCGAGTTGTGTCGGGCGTCTCTTCGGTTCAGATCGGCTCCGACTCTTCACACTCAAGTCTGTAAATTTGACGAGCGTGATCAAATGAGAAAACGGGACTTCGTTTAAAGCCCCCCCCCCCCACCCACCTCGCAGAAAATGTAAGAATATATTTCTTCGCTAAAACCACAAGAGTTCACAAAATGAGCTTCATTGGTTCCTTCAGCTCAAAGTGTTTATCGGGCACAAAGAAAAGATCATTTTAAACGCTCAAATTAGTTCAGTAGAAAAAAAAAAAAACACTTCATAAATAGTTTGACACTCAGTTTTGTTTTTTTTTTCAATCCGGACACAAATCAGCTTTCTTCATGGTGCCTTTGTTTCGTCACATCTTCCCCTGTGGGCTCCTTCAGGCTGCCTTCAGGACAGACAGCGTGATCAGGCTCAGCAGGAGCAGCACAGCTGGAAGGGAGAAGAGACACACGGAGCGCTTATCAGAAAACATCTGGCAGGGAGATACAGTTTATTCTAGTTCTCGTGGTGAAAGAAGCAGCCAGTCGGGACAATAAAGGCCTACCGCCGTTGGTTGGTTATTATGGAGCACATTTCTGTCATTTCGGTATGAAAACTTCCTTCCCGGTACTATATTTGCTCAATTAGCACAACCTGGACTCGGATAAGTGGCAGAAGCCTGACGGATGAATTCACCAATTTAAAAAAAAATGATTAATTTAGGGGTTGTTGTTTTTTTTTTTCAAAAAAAATTTGGCCCAGAAAAAAAACTAAATCATTTAATGATCCTACTTTAGTATAACATCTCCTGATAAATATTATAGCAGTCGACCTGTTTGTGTGCCTGTGGGAATTTTAAACATCATATAACATCATCTAGATGTGATTTCGCCTTCCTGGATGCCTCGACATCTCCAGCGTGAATAGGAAACGCCAGCGTGTTGTTTACCGTGAGACTGGAGAGCGCTGCCGGCAGTGTTGACGGTAGTGTTGTTGACCAGGTTGGAGATGTTCAGGGGGGGGCTGGTCAGGGCGACCGTGAACTTCCCGAGGTTAGCTGAAAAATTAAAGTACGTGAAGGTAAGCGGCCGAAGGGCAGAGTGACACGCCGCTTTTGAGTGCATTTCATTCATCTTTAATATATGTCTGTAAACAGTAATTGTCCCGGTATCCAACATGTGTTTATTTACGTGGTAACACACGCAGTCGAGGTCACAGCGTACCCCGTCGGCGCACTTACCTCCGTCTAAAGGTCCGGACCCGAGGATGATGTTGAAGGTATCCTGGGACATCCTGACACTGATGTTGCTGATGTTCACGTTGGTCACGTTGAACTCGCACCGGATTATGTCGCCAGTTACAGTTCCTCGTATTTCCCGCACCCTCTGAAAACGCAACGGGACACAAAGTTATGATAGTGGCAACGTGAAATGAGAAAGAAAATACAGCAAAGTTTAGCTCAGGAAATAAAAAGTTTAGTTTCAAATCCTCATTCTGGCTCCGCCTCATTTGAATTGGACTTTTGAGGATAAATTTGTAGAGTTTTGGCGGCATGTTGAAGCATATTATCTACAGAACATGTAAACTCTACATTACAGGCAATTTTCTGCAGAGGTTAACAGTTTTTAAAAAATGATTTCTGACAACCGAGCCGCCTTCCGTATGTTTGTTTGCATTATAAACGCTTTTAATGCGTTTATGTTACTTTTCCTGTTCCAAATAAAATGTCCGCAAGGACGAAGAAGGCAACGAGCGTGATGATAAATATTTAAGCGATGTCGGGGCCTCACCGTCTCGGAGGGAGTGAGGCCGTTGCTGGTGTTGTTTCTGTCGACCGTGCGGAAGGAGAAGCTCCCTTCGTCCGAGCTGTTTTGAATGCAGACGAAAAGCTGCGTGATGCCCTGAGAACAGAAACGGCGATTGATGGTTAACCACCAGGAAGACAAACAGAAACTTGAGCACAAAAAAAAAAAAATTTCCCATGACCTAATTGTAGTAGGATGGAGGCCGAAATTACTGGTATCTCGAAACCTGAAATTACATTTTTTATTTTTTTTATTTTTGTCATTTGTTTTAACTGAAGACTTTAATTATCTTTAATTCTCAATAACTTTGATTAAATCATTTTTTGTAATATGATATTTTACAGAAAGCTGAAAGTAAGCATTTTTTTTTTTTTTTATATCAAAACTAACTGCACAAAAGTGCTCCTTAAATATATTTAAATTTAAAATAGCTTTTAAAATAACCATTTTCCTTTTCAGTGACGCTTCATCTTTCGGGTCCGTTTGCTAAAATTGAAGGGTTCCTGAAACGAGTTTATATATTTATATATTTTTGATTAATCAGATGGAAAACATACTCGGGTTGTGATGTTAAAGTATTATAGAAAAAAAAAAAAAGCAACAATTCCCACACGAGCAGCCACTGACTGGTGGACAGTTACACAAAGTGCCATCGGACTGATCAAACTGTTAACTATTGCTGGAACACCACGATGGCGGTTGCAAAGAAAACACCTTATCTGAGCTACTCGTCTGTATCGGGAAGGTCTCCTCTCGCCCTCGTACTACCGTCTGCCTTTTTTCTGACCTCCTTAGATAATCGCGGGCTTTTAAGAATCCACGGGTCCAGATTATCTCCTCCTCTTCTCTTGATTAGATGTCCAATTTCTCATCTGACTACAAGTAATACGCTTTACTGAATGCATCTCAGGCGAAGAACATCACAGATTCCTTCAGCAATGGCTTCCTTTACTGTGAACTTGAATTTCACAAAGTGTCTCTTAGGGTTGGAAACGAGTCAATAAAGTGATGACGCAGTCCGGACAACAGTAGAGATTCTTGCTTTTCCGGTTTTGTCTTTCTGCTCATTCGCGAGGACTTTGTTTTTGCCTCGACTTCCTCGTTTGTAACCGAAAGCCTTTGGATTCATGTTAAGCTCTCTTTTTCCGAGGAGTTGGCAGTTTGCATTCATGTGACGAGAGCACGTTTGATATGTTCTGCTATAGTCAGTAGGAACCTGATCACGACTCGACCACTGCGTATTGTAAACTAATCTTGCCGTTATCAAGGTGTCGGAGAAAAGTAACTTCATTTACACAGACTGTATGAAAATGTATGAATATCAATATATGTCCACGCTTTGTGGTCAGATCTTGTATTTAAATATGTCTAAACAGTTTGTAACGCCCAACATTGAACGTAACTGAATGTTATCCATAGAGCGAAAAATAAATGTCCTAAAATGTTCAAAACTAAACTTTATTTTTCACAAATTTGAAGGACGACACTGTTGTACCGTTTACAGTCTTTGTTTTCATAATACAAATTCTGTGTCGAAAGGAACATCCAGTCAGCCCTTGTAAACTAAATGAATAACATATTAAGTCCATAAATGTCACACGCAAACATCTGTTGATTGGCATAACCATAAGTCCCTGTCGACTTAGATCAATAAAAGGAAAGTAAATAAAGCAGAAAGTTCATGTGCCTTTGCTGGGAACATGGGCATCATTATAATGTGTGGTTTAATAATTGTTGCTGTGTGGATGTAATTACCATAAACTCTGGCACAATATTTGCAAGATGACTGTCATTAACCTGTAAAATCGGGGATCGTAAAACTTGGGTTTGTACGTACTAGCAGTGGTATTTACATTTTGCTGGCTGTCTACAGAAGCATCCCGGTGGGAACGTCAGACTCTGCACGACAGCGGTTCCCTGAACGCAGCATTACATTTGGTCGCAGTGAAACTGAACTGGATCGGTTGGGGGTGAAGATGAAGATTCAGTCGAGAAGAAAGACCGTGTCCAAACCTTGTTTACGTAAGCGCGTCTTTCATAATGACCAACAAAAAGTGTCAAATATTTGGTGGGTATTCTGGCTTTAGTAAACATTTCCTGCATTATCGTTTGATGCAAAAAAAGATAATTGGCTTTTTCGCCTCTAGTTAATTTTGCCAGTTTTTGGCAAACGCTAGCTCTAGTAACCATTACGATTATTATATATGATTACGACTATTGCAGTATTGATCTGAACTGAACTGAACTCGACCGAAACAACCCACTAGTCTTGCGTGTTGTACCTGGGTTGCGTCGGGGGTGAGCCCCAGTGCGATGTATCCGGAGGAGTTTCCGCTGATTTGGAGGGCCAGCTCGAGGCCGCTGGGAGCCATCGTGATGCCGGCGAGCGCAGATCCAAACAGACAGGTGCTGTTCTCCGCCGGGTTGCAGTCAGCCGGTGTCTCCAAGCAGAATTTAGAGACTCCGCAACCGGTCCGATTGATGAGCACCTGGAAGACACACAAAACGAAACTCAAAGTCACGGGGACAGTAAACGTCTTCTTTCGCTCGTCACTGTGTTGTTGTTTTTTTCTGCACTTCTTTGGCCTCCACTGTGGTGAGACGTTGTTTGTACGAGTCGGCTGACGAAAGATTATTATGGGATATTATGCCTTTTTGGGACCCGCACCGGGGATGGAAATTTAAGAACCATCGACATCTGTTGTTTCAATTCTGACCGTCAAACGTCGCCGACGTGCAACACTGGCGCACCCGTTTAAAACCAGGAACGCATTTGAATGCGACGTGAGAAAATGTAAAAAGAGATGTCCTGGATTGCTGCCTTCTTGGAAAACGAGCTAAAACATGAACATCACCAGAAACCTTTCAACATTTCTCAGTAAAAGCGTCCAAACGGTCGAATCCTCGAAAACCCTCGTATCGTTTGATTATTTCTACTGCATTTGGAAATCTCGAGATATCGTTGAAAAAAAAAAAAAGATGCTGAATCATGCTTTTAAAACTCATCCGGGTTCGTAAATATGTGAAGGTGGTCGTTGATCAACTTGTAGTTTATCGGTTTAAAGTGCAAAGGTCACGGTGGTGTTGGGCCGCTGTGTATTGTGAGGATAAAGTTGATGGAAAACCAACCGTTCCATTAACGTCAAACGACAAATGAGCTGTTCCTTGGACGCCCGGTGCCACGAATACCACGACGGTGGCCACAAGCAGGATCAGTACTCGTTCCATTCCTACCAGGATACAAAAGAAATTAACATTTATGCAGAAGAAAAAAAAAAAAAAAAAAAATCCTACAAATTCCCTTAAACATTAATACTTTTATTCATGTCTCCACATTTGCCAATATTTTTCAGAAATTAACCACAACTCTGAGGTTAAAAAGTGTGTGAATCATTCATCTGAGTATAATTATAACAAAATATTGTGTGATAATTCTACTAAAACAACCCATTTGGTTGATTAAAAAGATGATAGAGACTGGAATGTACATTCTCACACAATAAAAAGTCCCAGAATTATGTCAGTGCCAACAAAATATACATAATCATATACATACTAAAGGTTAATTTAAGATAAATGGAATAAATACAAATTGAACAGACCGTCTTGGCAACTTTCAAGGACTTTTGAGTAAATTAAAACACCTTAAAATTTAAATAACTGATAACATTTTTGATCATATGTACACAGGAATAATTCAGGGGTTTGTCAAACTATTTCATGGGAAATTATCTGTATTAAATAATCATATTTTGTACGGTAAAATAGAAAATGGGATTCCCTTTCAAATCATCTGCTTACACTAAATCGAATTCTTAAAATGAACTTAATTGGTCTTTATAAAATAATCAAAACCTGATTACAAAAGGTACATATCCAGGAAAATCCTTATATAAAGTGTAATTAAAGTTTTGAGACACTCACTTGATGCCGTGAAGGTTAAATGTTGAGTTGAATGAATTTTCTCTGTTCAGCTGTTTGTGCTCTTCTGAGTACGAGTTTGATTCCTGCGGGGACTTTCAACGAATGTAAAGCAGCGGCAACGTCAGCGTTGCTCAGCAAGTAATGCAGAAAGGGGACGGAGGAAGGACCTTTTAACAGTATCCTGAGAGGGGGCGGGGCTTTCTCACACCACACCTGTCTGAGCACCTGACCGCAGGGTGTTGCCATCGAAACTTTTCCCCTGAAACGAACACGGAAAAAAGTTCTCTCAACTGGAGTTTGTTTTTAGAGGTTACTTTAGCTCAGTTTAAATGACTGAACATTTCATACTTTGTGTACTTAATAGAGAAATAAATTGAACGTGATGTTTCGGCTGAAATAAACCAATTCGCACAAACTGACGAAAAGTTTTCGTATGCATGTAAAGTTTATCTTTGCGTGTAAAGCAATAATCATGCCTCTTATTTTTCAGATGCACGAGGCAGCACTTTCAAACAGCAGATTCAAAGTGCTTTTCTTGCCGTGAGCCAAATGTGCCATCGACTATTACAATATGAATAAATTCAGAATAATACAGAGTGCAAAGGATGAACTTGAAATACATTTATGGCAGTTATGTTACTTAATAATTTGCATGTAGTCTAGAGAGCAAAATTATTATCAGTATGTTTATTGCAGTATTTTACAGTTAAATTCAACTGTTTGTTTGGCTTTTTGAAACAGAGTTTTATTCTGTGGTACACATGCTGATGAGTTCATTGTCACACTGACATGTGATCCGTCTCTGCAAAACAAAATAAACAAGGCGTTGTAACCAGTTAATGACTCGGCGTGGAAGAGAGAAACCAGATTGCTCGCTGGTTTTATGCCAAAAGTTGTGGTGAAACAAACATTCCTATCATCTGTCGTTTCTGTTTTTCGGGAATTTCTTGTTCATTACCCGAAGTTGACGGGATGGATTCTGATCGAAATCATCCTGCTCGTACGTTTTAGTACACTAACAGAACGCCATAAAAAGGTGCAATATCATAGATTACTTTGACATACAAATCTACCGAGTGTGAAACGGGAAGTATTTTGCTCAAATCTGACTTCGTCACCTCAACATTGACAAAGATTTCGTTAAGTTTCTGTTCGATTTGGCCGAGAACCTGGTACTATATTTACCCCCCGGGCTGGGGTGTTTTCTCTGAGCACAAGAACTGATCAAATTTCTTTTGTTCTTACCGATGTTCTTTAAAACAGGCTGTGCGCCTCCTGAAACCCGTGAGAAATTCAACAAAATGATGATTTAAGCCCCGAACAGACTTGTTGTTTGTGGTCTCAGATTTAAATGAAGTTTAAAAGGGAATTTCCAGCTGCAGTTTGACATCAAACCACTGACTTTAATTAAAAAAAATATTATCTATGATTTTATATTTTCAAATTTTACCTTCTATAAAAGCGTCTTTTTCCATTATGATTAACAGTTCACTGTTTATTCGGGAGACAAACTATTTTAGCTCATCTAGGAATCAGTTTTAAATATCTCCTTTTCAAATGACCCAACTTCCCTTGACTGTGAAGCTGAAAGGCGGCAGTACCATAAATCCCTGGAAAACTGTTTCTATTTCATAAATATTATATCAGTCTGACTGTATTACAAAGTACTGGTAGACAAATTAGCGACAGGTTCTTCTTCAGAGGAGTTACTAAGGGACATTCAGTTTAAAAAAAAAAGTTGAACTAACATTGATTGAGCAGGGTTGCCGCTTCCGCATTTATTAATGCTCTGAGTTATTGTTTGTTCTGCGTGTTTGATCACATAGTTTAAATAAGCTGTACCCTGTTCAGAGAAACAGAACAAACACAAGGAAACGGAGCACAAAGAAACTTTTCCCTGAACAAAGTGAATGAAATTACAGTGCAGTGACGCTATTGGCTAGATGAGTTGGCCAAAATGTAAATGGCAGTGAATGGTGTCATTATGAAAGAGCTTATTAATAATTACATGTGATCATACTGAGCTTATACGGATGTTCAATGTTACAGTACAGCTTTGAAATGCGCGTGTCATTTGTACAAAACTCAGGCTGAGATATAAAAATAATAGATGTCAAGCAATAAGTCATTTCACCACTTTTCTCCAGATTGAAATGTCTCAACAGCGACTGGATGGATTGCGATGAAATACTTTGGAGATAGTTATCGTCCACAGAGGAGATGAAGCCAAGGTGGAATATATCTGAGCTCTAAATCGTCTACCAGGAAAGTAGAAAGTTCCTGAGAGCTCCGGGAAGTAGGAAGTTCCTGAGAGCTCCGGCAAGTGGGTTTGGTGTCACCTGACATGGCAGGATTTATTTTGGTGAGAGGACAGAAATATTATTATTCCAACAATAAGGTGAAGCCAGAATTGGTTAGCCTAGTTTATCAAGTTTACTGGGTGTATTAAAACAGCAAAAATATCAAAAGAAATGCAGGGTACAAATAATATTGACCACCTGAGGTCCATTTCGTCCCTGTTTGGGTTCACGTGGACGATGACGAGGTTGGGGCCATTGGCAACATCGACATTTTCCTGAGACGTGCGAATAAAATGATAATATATTAACTTACCAACCGCCGAAAAAAGGAACCCCCATTTCTAAAAAAAAAAAAAAACGTCAACAAAGCCGTCAAAACTTAAGAACTCTGAGCTTTCAGCAAATTCTGAGGTCCGGCGTGGTGAATACCAGAAGAGGACGAAGTTCAACTGGACTCGTGAATGACGTAAACACAACAAACGGTAAATTTCCCAATTCCCAGCTGCCTGAAAGCACGAAAATAGAAACAAAATTATGTTTTCATTCATGAATAATCCCCTGAGTCCAAAAATAGTCACGCTTTAGTTATCTTATAATATTTACATATGACGCAGGTCCTTTTCCTCGAAGCCCGCCTGTTTACACTATATCTATGCTATGTAAAGCCTTTTGTGTTTTTTTTTTTTTGCCAGCTTCGCGGCCAACGTAGGTTCTTGGTTGGAAGAAAAGGGTGAAGTCAGTTGGTGCCACATCTCCACTAGATGCCTCTTACTCTTAGAAATTGGTCCTTAAAATCGATAAAAGGACATATATATATAAAACAATAATAACAATAAGGGTAATTTTTTTGGTTTTTCAGATACATATCTCAATGAATGAAGAGGTTTTTGTATATATTTTTGTATAAAACATAGGAAAGTGTATGTTTACACTCATATGAGCACAACATTCTGTAGAAACACGCTTTGACCTCAAATAGTCACAGGAACTGTTACTCATTTAATCACACTCCCAGATATAATAGTTAGCGGTTGTCTGTCTGTTTTCCATTTGTCACAAAAATTGTTCCTCATTCTGAGACGATGACTGCCATCACCCATGATGCAGGTAAAACAGGTAAAACATTCATCTGAAGAAAGTTCGGACGTCAGAGAAAAAAAAAAATCTAGAGTCACCATTTCCTTCTCCTCATTGCATTTCTCAAGAGCTCAGATATTCAAACATTCAGACATGTATTTTGATTTCGGGGATCGTCTTATGTAAATACATTTGCCTTTGTTACATAGGTGATAACAACCTCCCAGCCCACTCGCCTTCTATCGATAAAATTTGGTACTTTATGTGGTCGTAACTGCTTTTATGGAAGGCACGTCACCATTTTACAACCTTGTACATTAACACTATGTACACATAAATGAAAGGCTCTGTTATAAAAACCCTGAATCACCCTCAGAGGGAGCAGAATATTTATACGCCTGTTTTTTTAAAGTGTATGTTTTCTTAATTAACGTTTTTATTTATAGACTCTTGAGATAAGAATGCAAAGGACGACGATAAGATATGAGCGTAACACCTTTGGAAAATAGACCCGCAACAGGAACCCGGAGCTATTTCACCATGTTATTGAATTTATTGTTCAAGAACTTCCCCGTCAACACTAGACTGATATAAACTGTGCAGTGTTGTTGTTGTTTTTAAAACGTTTTTTGTTGGTTTTAAGTTGTTTTTTCAGTGGTCAACATGATTTCTGTGACATTAAAGCTCATAAAGACGGTAAACCCACATTAAGATGAAATAGTTGACCAATTAACACCCACACAGTGCAGAGCCATCTTTACTCTACAAAAACTATCATTATTTGATTGAATTTTTATTTTTACTTTAGCTTTTTATTCATGATTTGCAAATTGGACAACATATATTAGAACTTCCGACTATTTGTGAGTAGTGAGTATTTAGGGAAGTAATTACTTAACTTATTATTCTTTTTTCGAAGGTTCTTTACAAAGAAGTATGACCGCGCATGAATTTAAAAAAATTTTTTTTTACAAATGAAAGTAATTTTTTTTTATTAGTAAACTGCAATTAAATAATCAAAAGTAAAAGAAACATTATGCAGGAAATAATAAACAATAATAATAATATGCTGGATAATTATTTGTGTGAATTAAGTAGTATTTTACTAACGCAGTTGGTTTAATTGGGGGAAAATGGACCCGCTTTATTTAGAGCTGGGCAGTATGTTCATTTATCAGGAAGTTTATTTTAAGTTGTAGTGGTTTAAAAATTCAGTTTTCTATTTGAAATTTGGTGAAGTAGAAGTGTGTAGTGCTGCATGATGGAATAGTTCAAATGGAACTGCAATTTTATCCCATTTCAGTGAGTAAACAAGTACAGTGGTGTGAAAAAGTGTTTGTCCCCTTCCTGATTTCTTATTTTTTTTGCATGTCTGTCACACTTAAATGTTTCAGATCATCAAACAAATTGAAATATTAGTCAAAGATAACAAGTAAACACAAAATGCAGTTTTTAAATGAAGGTTTTTATTGTTAAGGGAGAAAAAAAATCCAAACCCACATGGCCCTGTGTGAAAAAGTGTTTACCCTCTAAACCTAAAAACTGGTTGGGCCACCCTTAGCAGCAACAACTGCAATCAAGCGTTTGAGATAACTTGCAATGAGTCTTTTCCAGCTGTGGAGGAATGTTGGCCGACTCATCTTTGCAGCGTTGTTGTAATTCAGCCACATTGGAGGGTTTTCCAGCACCAACCTCCTTTTTAAGGTCATGCCGCAGCATCTCAATAGGATTCAGGTCAGGACTTTGACTCGGCCACTCCAAAGTCTTCATTTTGTTTTTCTTCATCCATTCAGAGGTGGACTTGCTGGTGTGTTTTGGATCATTATCCTGCTGCAGAACCCAAGTTGGCTTCAACTTGAGGTCACGAACAGACGGCCGGACGTTCTCCTTCAGGATTTTTTTTGGTAGACGGTAGAATTCATGGTTCCATTTATCACAGCAAGTCTTCCAGGTCCTGAAGCAGCAAAACAGCTCCAGACCATCACACTACCACCACCATATTTTACTGTTGGTATGATGTTCTTTTTCTGAAATGCGGTGTTACTTTTACGCCAGATGTAACGGGACACACACCTTCCAAAAAGTTCAACTTTTGTCTCGTCAGTCCACAGAGTATTTTCCCAAAAGTCTTGAGGATCATCAAGATGTTTTCTGTCAAAAATGAGACGAGCCTTAATGTTATTTTTGCTCAGCAGTGGTTTTGGTCTTGGAACTCTGCCATGCAGCCATTTTAGCCGAGTCTCTTTCTTATGATGGAGTCATGAACACTGACCTTAACTGAGGCAAGTGAGGCCTGCAGTTCTCTGGATGTTGTTGTGGGGTCTTTTGTGACCTCTCGGATGAGTCGTCGCTGCTCTCTCGGGGTAATTTTGGCCGGCCGGCCGCTCCTGGGAAGGTTCACCGCTGTTCCATGTTTTCTCCATTTGTGGATAATGGTTCTCACTGTGGTTCTCTGGAGTCCCAAAGCTTTAGAAATGGCTTTATAACCTTTTCCAGACTGATAGATCTCAATTACTTTCTTTCTCATTTGTTCCTGAATTTCTTTGGATCTCGGCATGATGTCCAGCTTTTGAGGATCTTTTGTTCTACTTCACTTTGTCAGGCAGGTCCTATTGATTGAGAACAGGTGTGTCAGTAATCAGGCCTGGGTGTGGCTGGAGAAATTGAACTCAGGTGTGATAAACCACAGTTAAGTTATATTTTAACAGCAGGGGGCAAACACTTTTTCACACAGGGCCATGTGGGTTTGGATTTTTTTCCCCCTCCCTTAATAATAAAAACCTTCATTTAAAAACTGCATTTTGTGTTTACTTGTGTTATCTTTGACTAATATTTAAATTTGTTTGATGATCTGAATCAGGAAGGGGGCAAACACTTTTTCACACCACTGTAAATGTACTCCACTAGAGGCATTTACTGAGAATAAACAATAAAATATAGAAATCGGACATGTCAAAGCACAAGGCTTTAAATAAGGACTATATTTATGATATAAAGATTAAACCTATAACAAAAACAGTATTATGTGAGTATGACATATGCTTATATAACGATACACCTGATCACAGACCTGTTTTACACTCCCGGTTCGGCCCTCTGTCTCCCACAAAACATCCACTGAAATCTGAAATCTGTATTTTAAAAGCCCCCAAAACCAGCTCGCTCTTTTTTTTTTTTTTTATTAGTCTTATGTTTTTGTATATTTTTCTATGCGTGAACACAAAAAAACTATTGCAGGATGTGAGATTATGCACCTCAAAGACAAAACAAAGAGACCAAATTCACTTGACTGTAACTCATAATAATTTATAGAAAAGAGTGTTTACCCGTATAAATATGCAAACAGCGAACATATAAAACTTCGGACACACCCGTAGTGCATACAGATGTTAGAGTGCTATCTTTATGAAGTGGTAGTGTTCAACCCGAGAGCGGAGACAGACGTGGAGGAGACGACGCCCGGTTAAAGTGCGCTGAGTGGGAAAAAAAACAACCTGTCACAGTTTAAGATGAAGGAAAATGATTCTTCTATCCACTTGGTATATTTCCAGGGCAGGTCTGTTGTACCTGCAATATAACGACGAGCAGTCAAACTGGCCTTTATAGTGAAAATAAAAACAAATATCTTGTAAACGACACGATAGGCAGCATGTTTGTCCCAAAAAAAAAAAAAAAAAGAAGCACGACACGGAGTTAAAAGAGTCCCACTAGTTTTACCCTGAAACACCAACAATGAGGAAAGTAACTGACACCAACAGGTTTCAGAAACAAACTGTGTGTTGAGGTTTCGAATATATACTTCCAAGTGAAGCATTGACAAAACTAATCCGAATGTTAGGAGCCAATCCCGACGTGTATTTTGCATTAAATCTGACGTTGGTTTACAGCTGATTTGTAGCGCAAAAAAATTAAAAAAAATAAAAAGTCGTAGAGGTCGTTCAGGTTCAAACTAGATGTTGAGTCCGTCTTCCAGCAGAGTGTTGGAGCTCGGTCGAGATCCTCGCCGGCTGTGTTGGTGCTCTCTGTCACTTCCTCTCCTCTCTCTGTCACTTCCTCTCCTCTCTCTGTCACTTTCTCTCCTCTCTCTGTCACTTCCTCTCCTCTCTCTGTCACTTCCTCTCCTCTCTCTGTCACTTCCTCTCCTCTCTCTGTCACTTCCTCTCCTTTCTCCATCCTCCTCCTCCTCCTCTTCACCTCCTGCCCTCTCAAACGTCCTCCTGGCGCTCTCCACCCCGCCCCCTCGCGTCTCCTCGTGTCCCCTCCTGTGGTGACTCCTCTTCGACTCCTCCCTCCTGGTGGTTTCGTGACCTCGATGCGACTCTCTCCTCACGTGATCTTCTCTCTTCGTGCCCCTCTCTTCTGTACTTTTCTCCATCTCATCTCTCCAGTCCTTCACCCCTCTCTCCTCCTCTCCTCTCCTCCTCCAGCTCTCCGTCCTGTCGCTCTCTCGGCGGCTTCCTCGCTTCTCGTCGGCTCCTCTCGTCTCACCTTTGCTTCCTCCGTCTCGGTGTTTGTCGCTCCTGCCGCTGTGACTCCTCGTACTCCCGCTTTCCACCTGTTTATTTGGAGTTTTCCATTCAGGCTTCGTCCCTCCTTCGTCCTCCCCGCTGCTCCTCTTCCTCCTCTCGCTGTGTGTTTTTACACTCCTGTTGTCTTCCTGCTCCTTTCCGGTTTTATTTTTCTCCTTTTCTGTCCCTTCTGCTGTCACCTTGTCTCTCCTACTCTCCTGTTTCTCTTTTCCAGCTGTTATTTTGTTCTCCGTTTCTTTGTCTTTTTTGCTTCCCTTCTGTGGTTGTTCTTTTAAAACTTCCTTTTTAGCAGCGTTCTCCCTTTTCTGCTCCTTTTCCTCACCAGGAATCGTCTCTACTCTGGACCCAAACTCGCGTTCTCCTTCCTCCTTTTCCTCTTTCGTTTCCCTACTTTCCTCCGTCTCCTCCTCTCTCTCCTTCTTTTCCTCTGCCTCTCCCTTTTCCTTCACCCTCTTCTCCTCTCCTTTCTTCTTCAGTTTCACATTTTCTTTCTCCATCTCTTTAATCTTCTTCTGCTCCTTCTTCTCCTCCTCCTCCTCCACCGCCTTCTTGTCCAGTTTCTCCTCCATGAGGTCCAGCTCCTTCTCCAGCTCGGCCAGCTTCTTCGGGTCGGACTCCAAGTCGTCTTCGACCTCCACCTCCACCTCCTCGATCTCCTCGTACTCCTCCACCTCGATGCCGTCCATGGTCTTCTGCAGCTGCGTCTTCACCTTGTTCAGCTCCAGGAGGCCGTCCTGGAGGTCTTTACATACATCCCTGATCTTGGCGGCGAATTTGGTCTTGGCGCCCTTGCGCAGCTCGTGGGAGTCTTTGGCGAGGAAGAAAACGTCCAGAGCCAGAAAGAGCGCCGACATGACGCCGGTGGTGACGCTGATGGCCTGAGCGGCTTTGGCGGCGCCGCCTGCGGCTCCCAAAATCTGCACGGTGCTGACGAGCTTGTCGGTGTTGATCATCAGAGCTTTCCCAGCGCGGCCTCCCTCCTTCATCACATGTTTAATGTTGTGGTTCATGGCCTTTTTGGCAGCACTTTCAGAGTATTTCTCAAAGTCCCACTCCTGCAGGGTGTCCATACCTTCCTACAACACGCAGAGAGACAAGACAGACGGTCAGCAAGGAGGAAATCTTTATCACTAATATCCCTCCTTTCGCGGGGTTTCTTACAATGAATGACTTTTAATTTCAAAGACAAAACTGTGGACCAAATAACAAGAATTATTCTGATCTTATGCTGTCATGTTTGTTACATTATGTACCAATATTAATTTACAAGTTGTCTAGAAAGTAGGTCATTACTGAGGTGAAAAAAAAAAAAAAAAATCATACAGAATCACTTAACATGGAGGTGAAAATCTGACAGGTATATTTCTGTAAAAACAGAAGTTTAGGCTGGAATATATTTCAAATTGCAGATGAAGTTTTCAAAATCTCATTTCATTTCTTACATTTCAGGTGTCTACACTAATAAATTAGGTATTTAACAGGCGGATTTGTTGACTGACAGACAATTTATCAAGTAAAATTATGAAGCAGGAAATGTGTTAAAACTGTAGAGTTTCTCAAATGTGAACTGAATATCTGAGTTTCAGACTGTTGGTGGAAGATGTGCCCTTGCGAGGCCGTTTTTCATCAGTTAGACGTTTTATAAACTAAATGTTTATCTAAGCGGTACAAACAGACGACCCGCTGATTTAAGAAGCATGGAAGAGCTCAAGTGAAGCTCCAATAAAATCCCATTTAAGTGAATAAAGATGAGTAAACATACTTAGTCCACTCTATTTACAAAGAATAAATAAAAACAATAAAAGATGGAAACCCACTGTCTCAGAGCACAAGGCTTTGAACAAATATTATATTTATATTATAAAAAGCAAAACTAGAAAAAAAAAAAAAAAGAGTGGCACTTCATGAGATGACACGTGATCCATGACCTGTTTTATAGTCGATCTTCTGTCCTCTGTCTCCCCACAGTGGTGATCAGCTGTTACAGCTCACAAAACATTCACCGAAATCTGAAATCGGCCTTTTAAAAGCCCCCAAAACCTGCTCGTTGGTTTTTGTTAAGTCCTACGTTTTTGTTTAGTTTTGTACGCGTGAAGGCAAAAAAAAAAAACTATGGTGGAGGGGAAATTAGCGGCGATTTCCATCCCACCATGCACTTCAAAGACGGAAAAGAAGACAAAATTCACTTCACTGTCACTTGATAATTTATTTGTCCAATAAGAAACCAGCACCGTAAGAAAAGAGTGTTTACCCGTATAAAAATACAAACTGCGTACGTATAAAACCTCGGACACACCGGCGGTAAAGACAGGCGATAAGTGCAGCGTTTTAAAGAAGTGCTCATGTTCAACCCGAGAGCAGCGACAGACGTGGAGACGACGACGTCTGGTTAAAGTGCAAAAGTCCGTAACAGTTCGGTAGATTTCCAAAGCGGGTTTTTGTCGTAGCTCAAATATAACGACAAGCAGTCAAACTGGCCTTTTTTTTTTTTTTTTTTTTTTTTTTAAGTACAAAATACAAACAAACATCTTGTAAACGACACGACACGCAGCATGTTCATAAAAAAAAAAAAAAAAAAAAAGAAAAGGTACGATACAGAGTTAAAACAGTCCCATTAGTTTTACCCTGAAACACCAATAATAAAGAAAGTAACTGGAACCGTGTAGAATAACAGGTTTCAGAAACAAACTGCGCTTGAAGCTTTTTAAAAATAAAAAAAAAAAACAACTTTAAAGTGATGCATTAACAACACTGATCCAAAGTTTTGCGTCAACGACGATGTGCAAACTGCATTTTGTAGTAAATTGGACGTTTGTTCGCAGCTGCTTTGTGGCACAAAACAAAACAAAAGTCACGGTTTTTACAGAAGCAGCAAAAGCTTCGGCGTTCAGCGGTAAAAGAAAAGATCTGAACGCGTCTGTCTGAACAATATCCACATGAAGAGGCTTCAAAAGGCCGGTACACCCACATTTGAACGAAACATGCTGATCTTGTAGTTTTCTACTGACGTGGATGTGATTTGAATCTGTGTTGCTCACAGCAACTGTGCTTCCGTCAGTTGGGATAAATAATGGGTGAGCATTTCTGCAGTGAAAACTTGACCTACACATGAAAAACTGCTTTTTGAGACACTATTTTTCAAAGCTGCGAGGAATGAAAATGATTCATTCGGCCGCTTCGCATCCAGACGTAGAGGCGTCTTTAAACCTGCAGATAAAACAATCTGCACGGTTGTTGTTGGTTTTTTTTTTCTTCTTCTGTGGTTTGGTTGAAGACAGTTTTACACAACTATGGCTGAAATCAATCTCTATTTACTACGTAGTGTACCAGTTTTACTGGCCTCCCTTTTTATTTTTGTATCGACCACAGAGTGCTCTCGAAAAACCAAAAAGTAGACAGTACGGTTTGTTCATTGGTGTCCGTTGACAATCCCATAATACACTGCTGCGTCACTGACGATGCAGGATGTTGACGGTTTATTATGGAGGGAGTGAATGAGTGAATGAGGCTTTAACAGCTTTTATATTAACAAGCTAATATTTACCCATCAGCGTTAACATAATGTAAAGTGCAGCTGAGGCTGATGGGAGGTCATTGCTTGCTGTTGTTGATTATTGTTTACTGTCATGTGCAATAACTTAACATGACAATTTAATACTCTTTCTCGTCGTAATTATTTTTACGTTGTAAAAACTTTTTTTTTTTTTTTAATTCCAGGATTTATGGCTTTTTTTGGGGGTATTTATTTTCCATATTTTAACGTTTTAGGTATTCATGAGATGTATTTGGATTTATTTTGTACTGGACAGTAGCAGCATTTTTGCAGTCAAGACAAGTTTCCCTGCGGTTCCATTAAAGTCTTATCTTAGACCTGATGGTGGCGCTAGAGTCGGAGGATCACAGAGGTCATTAGAAATATCATCTATCAATAATTAATGTCCGCCGAACAGCTGTTGAGACATTTCAGTCTGGAGCAAAGCGGCGGATCGATGAGCAGGAAGTCATCCCTCGCGCCGAAAACACCAAAATACACAATAAACCGATCTGAAATGACGGGTTGTAGTTTCGCCGTCTAAACATGAATAAACACGTCAGTGAGTGGATTTTGTTCCGCAGTAAAGTTGATGTCATTTCAACATTGGCGGCGCATCGTCACCGATTTCAGTTCCCGTCATGAGAACTCACTGAATGTGGCTCATTTTTCAATCCTCAACGCAGAAATGATGAACCCAGCAGCTCTCTGCTGGGTTCGGTGAACTTGCTACAGAAACGTTTCTGTATTTTAGAAACTGAAGCCATCGCGAGGACAAGATCCCGTCAAAGCTCATCACGTGTGCTGTTGCATTATCAGCTTATCGGGTATTTGAAGGGGCCGAATTAGCTGTTAGCGGCTCCGGTTCGTGATGCAACCGTGGAGGTACGCGCAGCTTCCACTGGATCACCGGGATGCTGCAGACAAACTAAAACTGTGATGAAACTCGGGGAACTTCTGCAGTGGATTTGGGCAACTTGAGACCTCAATGGTTTTCGGTCTGAACGTTCAAACTAGATGTTGAGTCCGTCTTCCAGCAGAGCGTTGGAGCGCGGCCGAGATCCTCGCCGGCTGTGTTGGTGCTCTCCGTCTCTCCTCCGACTCTCTCCACCCTCCTCCTCTTCACCTCCTGCCCTCTCAAACTTCCTCCTGGCGCTCTCCACCCTGCCCCCTCGCGTCTCCTCGTGTCCCCTCCTGGTGGTTTCGTGACCTCGATGCGACTCTCTCCTCACGTGATCTTCTCTCTTCGTGCCCCTCTCTTCTGTACTTTTCTCCATCTCATCTCTCCAGTCCTTCACCCCTCTCTCCTCCTCTCCTCTCCTCCTCCAGCTCTCCGTCCTGTCGCTCTCTCGGCGGCTTCCTCGCTTCTCGTCGGCTCCTCTCGTCTCGCCTTTGCTTCCTCCGTCTCGGTGCTTGTCGCTCCTGCCGCTGTGACTCCTCGTACTCCCGCTTTCCACCTGTTTATTTGGAGTTTTCCATTCAGGCTTCGTCCCTCCTTCGTCCTCCCCGCTGCTCCTCTTCCTCCTCTCGCTGTGTGTTTTTACACTCCTGTTGTCTTCCTGCTCTTTTCCGGTTTTATTTTTCTCCTTTTCTGTCCCTTCTGCTGTCACCTTGTCTCTCCTACTCTCCTGTTTCTCTTTTCCAGCTGTTATTTTGTTCTCCGTTTCTTTGTCTTTTTTGCTTCCCTTCTGTGGTTGTTCTTTTAAAACTTCCTTTTTAGCAGCGTTCTCCCTTTTCTGCTCCTTTTCCTCACCAGGAATCGTCTCTACTCTGGACCCAAACTCACTTTCTCCTTCCTCCTTTTCCTCTTTCGTTTCCCTACTTTCCTCCGTCTCCTCCTCTCTCTCCTTCTTTTCCTCTGACTCCCCTTTTTTCTTCACGCTCTTCTCCTTTGAATTTTCTTTCTCCATCTCTTTAATCTTCTTCTGCTCCTTCTTCTCCTCCTCCACCGCCTTCTTGTCCAGTTTCTCCTCCATGAGGTCCAGCTCCTTCTCCAGCTCGGCCAGCTTCTTCGGGTCGGACTCCAAGTCGTCTTCGACCTCCACCTCCACCTCCTCGATCTCCTCGTACTCCTCCACCTCGATGCCGTCCATGGTCTTCTGCAGCTGCGTCTTCACCTTGTTCAGCTCCAGGAGGCCGTCCTGGAGGTCTTTACATACATCCCTGATCTTGGCGGCGAATTTGGTCTTGGCGCCCTTGCGCAGCTCGTGGGAGTCTCTGGCGAGGAAGAAAACGTCCAGAGCCAGAAAGAGCGCCGACATGACGCCGGTGGTGACGCTGATGGCCTGAGCGGCTTTGGCGGCGCCGCCTGCGGCTCCCAAAATCTGCACGGTGCTGATGAGCTTGTCGGTGTTGATCATCAGAGCTTTCCCAGCGCGGCCTCCCTCCTTCATCACATGTTTAATGTTGTGGTTCATGGCCTTTTTGGCAGCACTTTGGGTGTATTTCTCAAAATCCCACTCCTGCAGGGTGTCCATACCTTCCTACAACACGCAGAGAGACAAGACAGACGGTCAGCAATTGGGGTCGGCCGATTCAAATCCATCTTAACTTGAATAATTCAATATGAATTCATTAAATCCCAAGATCGACCTTTTAGCCACATAACATTCGGACGGCCCACTCGTTTTAACGTGGAGTTTTAACGGCATCGACTTCCTCGTCCACAGTGCTAAAGTTTACGTTTCTACTCATGCGAGAGGTCTGCGGAAAACTACGATTCTTGCGATTCGATTAACTATTTCAAGATACAATCGCCTCAGCAGGTTCAGCGAACAGCTTTGTCAGACCACCACCGCACAAAATGACGATTACAGTATTGACGTAACTCACCTATAAAGTGTCATAGTCCCACAATGATCCGACAACAAACAGCCTGGTCAAGTCCACAAAGGTTGAGGAAATACAATCCAAAACACATTATTACATCCATAATACACACGATCCACTGTTGCGTGATTTGAAACTTCCCGGCAGGCGTTCTTCATTTTCTGCATAGTTGGCAGTAAAGTCAGAAAGCCTCTTTCCACTGCTGGTTTGATCGACATCTCACTGAGCCAATAGGAGCTTCCATATCTTGTCCCCAGGCTACCGTAGCCAGCCAGAGTCGGTATCGAGCGAAGGTGTCCGATCCAGCCAGTCGGAAGTCACGTGAGCGATGATTGACGCTTCGTAAAGCCAATAAGATTCTGAACACGAGTATATGCGACTTCAGTGGGCGGGGTTTATACCAGAAACAAAGAGTATTTTATGGTTGTTGTTGTTGAATAAAAAGTGCATAGAGGTAACTGCTTTAAGGTCTGTTCTTAATGTAAACATTCATATTTTTAATAATGCACTGTTAGAGGGTTCCTGGTACAATTTACACAATCAAGTTCTCCGAGTCTGTTTCACATCCAAGCAAAATTGGTATTGTAACTGAAATATCCCGAACCAAACCGAAATGATATCGAATCAAATCGAATCGACACAGAAATTCATCCAAGTAAAATTATAAAGCAGGAAATGTATCAAAACTGTTGAGTTTCTCACACGTGAACTGAATATCTTTGAGTTTTAGTGAACGACGTCACCTTATGATGGCCATTTTTCATCAGTTAGACATTTCACAGACGAAATGTTTAACTATATAACAGTAAAAACAGATGACCTGTTCATTTGAAAAGAAACCCTGACATATACAGCATGAACCCTTTTTTTTTTTTTTTTTCCATTTAGCCTCTTTCTGTGTTGTTATTCGTCCACCTCGACCTCTGACCTGTCAGATGCCACCAGATAGAGATTTTTGGCAGAGCAGTAAACCGTCAGAAGCTTAACGGTTCAAGTTAAAAAGTTAAAAACATTTCCTCACCTGCACGAACTCCATACACTCTCGGATGTCTTTGATCTCCTCCTGGTAGCCCTGGATCATCTTCTCCACCTTCTTACGGTCCATGTTGGAGTGCACCGCGTCGGTGATGTTGGCGGTCGCCGACGTGATGCTGCCCGCCGTCGCCACGCCGATCCCCACCGCCGTCACGATAATGGAGGCGCCGAACGTGAAAGGCGCCAGGATGAGCCCGGTGATCGTGGCCACGCTGCCCGCCACGCTGGCCACGCCGCCGCCCACGGCGGCCTTCACCGTCTTCTTGTGGAACTGATCGGCGGCGTCGGCCAGAGCCACGAGCTCCAGGATGCGGTGCTGCAGGGACGCCCCCTGCTGGTTGAAGAGACGCACAAAAAGACGGGCCGCCATGTAGACGCGATCGGCCGCCTGCTCCATCGCCCTGGAGACACACGGGAACGATGACCACATGACATGAGGCACCGTGGAGACGTTTGGTTTGTCAAGTTTAATCATTAAGTCCTTCAAATATTTAAATTGACAAGAAAATTAGAAGTGCAAAAATTACTTTACTAAATCTCCCAGAATCCCAAATATGACATCAACTGAAAAACTATTTCAAACAAACAAACAAACAAATAAACAAACAAACTGTATTTACATTTGCTCATCCCCCTCCGTGAAATTAGAAGTCTCCGTCCACTCCGTCCAACCTGGCAACCAGCAGCACAAATAACACAATTAGTAATTAGTACTATTTGTGCGTGTGTGTGTGTGTGCGTGCATGTGCGTGTGCGTGTGTGTAAATGCAGGCTGTGATTTCCACACTTTCTGCTGGCGAAGCAGTTAAAATAAATGAACAAACAGTTCAAACTTTACTTTTTTTTAAATGAATGGTTCAAACTAACCTTTGACCGTGTTCCACCAATCCATCAGCTCATCACTTTCCTGAAAACAACGACCTGTGTTACTTCACAGACAACTTATTGTTTAAATAATACTTTTCCAAGTTTTATTAAGATAAACAAAATTCATAGTGTGATGATGGAAATATTCCAAACGTGTTGGTGTATTGATGTTTCATCTTTATCTTATCGGATTAACAATATGACACACGTTGCATGTTTAACTTTCACATCATCATCGACACTGATGACTGTAAAAGAGTTCGTTAAAACACTTATTTTGTTGCAATTGTTTGTTGTTAATTAAAAAAATTTCCGTTTTTTAAAAATTTATATCATCGAGAATATCATTATCGCAGAAATAGCGTGTTATTATTTAGGGGCCCATGTCTCCACTGATGGTACACACACACACACACACACACACACACACACACACACACACACACACACACACACACACACACACACACACACACACACACACACACACACACACACACACACGAGAACACTGAAACACACCGGCTCAGCTACAGCAGGGTTGCCTTCAGTCGGATAAGCTGCCATCTCCACAGGCTCAACCTCCACCGTGTTCTCCTGCAAAACAAACAATAAGTCAACTTTAACACCGAGGTCAGTCAGTTCGGCTCATCTATTCATTATTATTCTTTAAAATCCATCCCGTTAGAAACATTGGCAACTTCTTAAAGAATAACAACATTTGAATATTTCTACCTGCGCTTCGTTCAGCTCCTGCAGCTCCACTGCCTCCTCAATGAGGGGCATCTTATCTGAACTCTGAGGAGGAAAAAACGGAGTATTATTGTGTAATGATCTAATAACTTTCGCGCTAAAAAAAAAAAAAATCAACTCAGATTTAAAGTAAATGAAACTGATTTGTCAGCGTTTGTCTTGAAAGGTTGAAAACGCGAGTAACGACAAAGGAAAAAAAGGCATCTGACAGCAGTAAATACCTGTGAAGCCGCATTGACGTTGAGAGTTTTCTTGACTCGGAATGACACAACCTGCAAAAAATAAAGAGAGAAAGATTTTATTAGTTTGACAAGAAGGAAATCCTCAAACAGAGAAAATGTTTGTGACTTTAACTACATAAAAACTGAACCCTCTTTGTTGGGAGTCGACGCTAGAAGTATAAATTTATGTTATTGAGTATGTTAAAACTCTGATTTGCTGCTTCTCTTCATCGTGTCTGTGGATGCTTGTAAAGTGAACGACGTCTCACTCGTCTTTTCTTCTTTATGGTCCTCCTGCGTCTCAGGCCTGCGCCTCCCGGCACCACCGCTGCCGCTGACTCCGCCTCTTCACTTTCCTGCATCACAGCACAGAAACATCAGTTTGTTTAACGGCCGCACGGAAACCAGCGGACGACTCAGGAGTTAACAGGGATCGGCCAACGTGCTCGTAACACATTTATCATTTTACAAGTTATTTTTTCCAAGACAAGTCTGCTCCCACGTTACAACCTGCAAATCAAAATACTTACAACTAAGAAGTAACATAAGTAAAATAAAGAAGAAATATTTGAGATTCTGCTCTATTTCTAGGTCAACAATCAAATTTGTGTGCGTTTCCCGACATCACAAGAAGGCATGCTGGGATAAATAAGTGGAGTCCATGCAGCTCGAGGGCTGCTGCCATTAAAGCAAAAGGGGCGGGGGGCAAACAAATGCTTAAATATTCTGACATTCATTCATTTTTCAAGTGTCACTTTTCTCAAACTGTGAAGTTGATGTCATCGTTTGTAACGAGGAATTCTGAGTTCGTATCTTCACTCGTGCTTTCAGACTTTTAGAGTTAATTTATTGACCGTTTTTAATACGCAGATTAGAAAGTATTGTATTTCTGTCCCCGATAAGCTCCACTGTTTTGCTCCGTGTTGTGACTTCTTCGTCCGTCGTTGCAGCTACCACCGACTGTACGACGGTGACGATAAATACATTTAATGGCTCTCAGTGATGATGAAATCTTTCGTACCTGTTGCTCCACAGTTTTGGGCGTCCGCCGGAAAATCCCCCCAAACCCGCCTTTCTTCTCCTGTTAGAAAAATACAGCGTGAAGTATTTATTTGATTTATTTATTACTTATTAAGGTACGCAAAGGCGAGAAGATGTTACAATTAAAGTGTAAGAGACTCTGACTGACTCACCTTTGTGGTGCTTGTAGCTTCAGACAGACTATCGTTACTGGCCGACAGTTCAGAGAGATCCTCCTTTAAAAAAACATGCAGTTAAATACGTTTATTTCTTGTATTTAAAATAATTGATGAATGGTAACTCTCACATAACAGAGACATAAGGGACAGAAATCTGATGATTACGACCGTAATCTTCAAAGTTTCCGTGCATAACAAGCGAAACAAAGAAAATACAAATATTCAGATGTTTTCTGGCATCATAAAATGACATAAACTCATTGATGGATCCGCAGAGAAGCTCTCACCTTCCCTGTTTCTAACAGGCTGTCGCAGCTGGCTGACAGCTGCTTTGAGTCACGGAGAGGATCCTGGAAAATAAAAATAAAAGAGAGTTTCAGAATCTCTATTCTGGATTTTTCTGGATTTTCAACATCATACATGAATATTAACAAATACAAAATCCTGAGGTGTTTGGTCACCTGGAAAGCGATCGAGCGTGGAGCTGGTTTGGGAGACTTTTTGAAGATCCCTGCGAGTCCTCCTGTTTTCTCCTGAAACACGTGAAGCATTCACGCAACAAACAGATAGATAGATAGATGGGTAGTTACTTTATTAATCCCCAAGAGGAAATGTTTTCGCTACAGCAGCATTTATAGATACAGGAAAGCAATAAAATAACAGTAAAAAAATATTAAATATAAAAATGCACAGTTTATACAATAAATAGAATAAAATACAATAGAATAATTAAATGAAATTAAAACTAACTAAACAATAGTGCAAAGTTTTTTTTATTTTTTTATAACAGTCAATAATCAATGACAGAAATCAGAGAGAGGAAAAAAACAAACAGATAGAGATAATGATTTCTGGACAACGCTTTACCTTCGTTGTGCTTGCTTCCAACAGATTTTCACAACTGGCAGATAATTTCTTGTCCTCGCCTTCCTGAACAAACACAGCAGAGAATAAAAGATTAAAAACACAAACACAGCTGAAATCAAACAGCGTTATATATTTGAAGTTAGCATGAGGGTGACCTCATCTGCTGGCTTTTGATTTTTCTTAAACATCCCGCTGAAGATACTTTTCTCCTGAAATCAGACAATCTCGTTTAGCGACAGACAAGATTAAATCTGCTCAAACGTCTTCTGATTCATTTTGAAAATCAGACTTTAAAAAGGAGAAATTTGCAAGAGACTCGCCTGTAAGTGCATGAAAACAAACACGTTTTAGTACCTTGGTGCTGCTGTTTTCAGACAAACTGTCGTTGCTTGCCGACAGCTCCTTCTGAGCCTCTTTGTCCTGAAAGAAAAGGACAGTATGTGTGTGAGTGTGTAACAACGACAGCCACCGCAGACAGTGAAGCGATCAGTGCAACGAGTCACAAACTCACATCTGCAGCTTCCTCGTCTCCGGATGCTTTGGGTGTTTTCTTGAGAAGTCCACTGAACAGCCCCCCTTTCTCCTGATCAATACAGCAAATGACAAAAAAGGATGGTAGTTAACTAATCACAATTATGTTGTTAAAAACTTCAATATGGGACCTTAAATTTGCTTGATAACATTTTCTTTTTAGGTTCAAGTGAGGAGAACTTCAGTTTCAAGCATACAGTCACTTTTCCACTTCTCAGACAGCCAGATGGTTCATTTCAGGAAATGTCTCGTTAATGGTGCCTTTAAGGACACTCCGGAGGTTTGTTCGTCAGCTGCCAAAAAGCAGTGACAAGTTAATATCACCAGGGACTGAAATCTGTCCGTCTGTCTGTCTATACTTCTAAAAAAAAAAAAGTATGCTGTCATTTACAGACAGGGTGCAAATCTGACGGGACGACGCTGCTGTTATTCAGAGTGAGTGGAGAGCAGGAGCAGAGTTTATTTGACTGATTTATCAGTTATTATTGTTGTTGTGGAGAAGGATGTCATTGCGCTGACACTGACCTCGTCAAACAGGTTGTCGATGCTGGCCGATCTTTTAAATAATCCTGCCAGGCCTCCTTTTTTCTCCTGAAACACACACATCTGTTATTTTTCTCTGTTCAGACACGAAACACTGTTGCAGGAAAACATCAGCATCAACTATTCAGTAAGTCTCCAGATACCCAAGTACAGTATTGAGCTACTTCACTTCGTATTTCTATTTCCTTTAATATGATGCATCATTCACACAATGTAACTTGCTTATCAAGTAATTTGACCCCTCGAGTACTACAAGACTTGTTTTATTTTAAAACAGAATATCTGCCAGTCCTGTAAGTTTGCTTTTTTTTAATTAAAGTTTCTATTTTATAATTTATGCAGCAATTTGTTTAATTTAATTCTTGTTTCAAGCAGCAGATAGTTAAAAACAATACATACAACATTTAATATAAGAAAACATTTTCTGCATAATTAGTCATATTTTACTAACTTTTAGTTACATAAATTACATTTTACTGTTATTTACTCTCTACTTTTCCTTTTTTTTTAAGATGATTTTGAATGCAGGACCAACTGTAATAGAGGGTTTTTTTTTAAGTGTGATATTACAATTTATACATCAAGGGGAGCATTTATTTTTTATTTTAATCTGTTCGGGTTTAATCTCTTTGCTTTTTTTGCCAACATATTTCCCGTTTTTTTAGGATGAAGGTACCTTCGGGGCGGTCGTGTCGAACAGATTCTTGCAGCTGCCAGTTAACAGATTTTCAGTGTTGTCCTCCGACTCCTGCATTCAAACCAGGAAACAGTCAAACCATAATCCATCACAGGGCGTTTATTTAAAGTCTGATTCGGTCACAGTACCTTCTCTGCTGGTTTCTGCGGCTTCTTAAACATGTTGCTGAAAATGTTTTTCTCCTGAAAATAATAAGAGTCTGTCAGTAAAAACGCTCCCGCCGAACACAAAGCTGCGTTTTTTTTGTTGTTGTTGTTTTGTTCCACTGCACTCACCTTAGTGTCGTTATTCTCCGACGGGTCGCCGTTGCTGCCCGATGGCTCTTTCTGAGCCTCTCGATCCTGAAACAGAAAGCGACACGGTCGAATGAAGAGGCTGAAATTATGTGGAGGATCAGAAACATTCTGCCGCTCCAGGAGAACGTTATTTTACCGGCGACTCGGTCCTTTCTCCTTTTGGAGTCTTTTTGAGAAGTCCGCTGAACAACCCTCCAACTTTCTCCTGGTGAAACGGAAAGAAAAAGGCTTTAAGGTGAGCTGGGATCAGCGTTTCCAACATTTATGAATCAAGTCGCTGATCAACACTGACCAGTTTGTTCTCAGATAAATTCTCACTGCTGGCTGAGAGCTCGTTATCAACAGACGCGTCCTGTAAATAAAAAGGATTGACGGCCATGAACGGAAGCTTTCACAATTTTCATCTTCTGAGGAAGAAGATAATTTCAGAAAACATTCTCCCATTAAACAAATATTTTACGATTGAGAGCAAATTTACAAACAGTTTCTACAAAACTTTGTTACTTTAATGGTAGAAAATCTTTTGAAACTTAAAATTTTACAAATATATTTACAGACATGCAAGTAGAAGAGTTGTATTCTTTAAGGTGATAAACACACCGTTACCTCCCCTGGTTGAGCAGCTTCTGCAGGTTTCGGAGGCTTCTTGAATATTCCAGCGAATATTCCTCCTTTTTCCTGAAAAAGACACATTTAGAGAGTAAAGTGAACTGGTTCCTTTTGACAGACAGGTGTGTGTGCGTGTGCGTATGCGTGTGTGTGTGTGGCCATGATATACGGACCAAATCATTCAGGAGGAGTTTATAAATGAAACATAAAAACAAGTCACCTTGGTGTTGTTCTCGCTGCCTGACACTTCGTCTTGAGACTTTTTCTCCTGAGAAACAATCAACATTATCATTATCATTTTCATCATCATCATTTTTTTATTAATACCTGAGAAAACTGCTGAGGGAGGCGCTCATTTATAATGATTATAATGAGTAAAAAGGAGATCAACTGACAAAGAAAAGGCAAAACCACAATTAGTTAATGGAAGCTGTTAAAATCTACAATGTATCGAAGATGGTTAGACGGATTAATAGAATTATGTAAAAAACTAAAAACAAACTAAAAAAAACATTACAAATAGATTGGTAAGATAAGATCATCTAGAACCGGCCTTTTATATTTCACTACTTCTACTGCGGGAGAGCTCGGCGTGTTTCCTCCTCTAAGTCATTTCTTTGGTAACTACTCTTGCATAGATTTTTTTTTTTTTTTGCATTTCTGACAGCAGCTGTGATATTTTGGCAACACGCAGAATTACTGGAACAATTGAATGAAGCCAGAAGTCAGAGGAGACGCTGCCGCTTACGTCCTCCGCAGGAGGATCGTCTGCAAGTCTGGACGACTTCTTGAACATTCCACTGAACGCGCCGCCTCCTTTCTCCTGAAACACACATCGCATGATTACCGTTTCCCTCCGTCGGAACGAAACACAGCTTCGGGAGCTTTCTGCAAAGTCTGCAACATTTCAGTTATTTTTCTATTTCTAAAGAGGCTAAAAACACGACAGCACTGAAGTGTAGAACAATTTGTTTATTTTGACACGGATGAAGGAGTTGGATGAAACGAGTTTAAATTTGTTTTCCTTTCATCCTGGAACGATGTGCAGAAAAACGCATAGTGAACTCAGGTCAATATTAAAAAAAACCTGCACGATAAAAAAAAAAGGCAAAGAAATGCATCAGAATGACGATTGAAAATAAAAAAAAACAACTAACATCTAACATCATTACCTTTAAATAAAACGATGTCAAAGAGAGTTTTTATTGGAAGTCAAACTGACCTTTGTGCTGGCAGCTTCAGACAGACTGTCACTGCTGCCCGAAACATCTTTATGCGCCGACAGATTCTCCTGAGAAAGAAAAATACACAGTTTATTGACTTAACTTAAAAAAAAATGGACTCAGCCTTTATTTCTACCAATGCTTTAAGATCAAAAACATTTTGTGATGTTTTTTTTATTTTTTTATAGTCATACTGTCGATATTTAGAATTTAATGGCAGCAACACGTTTCAAAAAAAGCTGGGACACAGGCATGTTTACCACTGGGGTGCATCACCTTTAAACAACACTCTGTAAACGTTTGGTAACTGTGGAGACCAGTTGCTGGAGTTTTGAAAGTGAAATGTTGTCCCGTTTTTGACTCCTATAGGATTTCAGCTCAAAATGATCATCTAATTTCCCCCCCAAAAAACAATCGAATTACTCAATTTCAAACATTTCACATGTTGCCTTTGCTCTATTTACAATCAAATATGGTTTTATACAATTTGCAAATCATCGCATTGTTTTTTTTGGTCTGTTTATGTCCAGAGTTTCTACATGGAAACGACACTTGTGTTTTGAGGAATTGTACCTCTCCAGTTGTTTTGGGAGTCTTTCTGAGGAGTCCACTGAACAAACCGCCTTTCTCCTACAGAGAGAAGAAAAGCAAACTTATCGTCTACAATTTCAAGATTACCAGGAAACGTTATCTTTGCGGATCCTACAGCTACTTCAGAAATGTTTTACGTGATTGTGACTCATCTGGTTTCGGCGGCAGCGTTAGGGAGGATCTCTCCGCTCGGTCGTGAAGGACTTACCTTGTTCTCCGACAGGCTGTCCGAGCTGGCAGACAGCTCGCCGTGCAGCGGCTCTGCACCCTAAACACAACAAACATGTTACCCGACCTGTGTGGGCGCGGATAAAAAAAATTTTTAAAAAAGAAGAAAAAAAAAACCTGCCACACAAGGTCGAGACGAAATCAGAGAAACATGCGTCACAATATTCTGGTCAGGTTTTTTTTTATTTTAGAAGATTAAATGTTACATTAGAAACCTGCTAAACGACAGCTGAGGATCGTTTTATTTTTCTTTGAATGAAGAATACAAACGTATTAATCGGAGCTTCATTTATAAATTAAGCAAATAGTTAAAAGTCAAACACCGTAACACGAAATCTTGAATCTGAATAGAAATAATGGGTACGTGTGATGTATTGATGTGACGTGTTACCTCCTCCAGTCGGGGGCCTTCAGACAGCTTTGGAGATTTCTTAAACATGGCACCGAAAACACCTCCTTTCTCCTGAGACACAAAGAAAAAAAGGAATTCGTCACGTGTTTGTTTGTTTAACTCACTTGTTGTTTCACACAGGATCATTTGGCTTTTGGGAACGAGTAACACGACACGAACTCCCTCCAAGTTAACATCACGTACTCTTACTTTTGTGTTACTGTTCTCAGACAGACTCTCATTGCCGGCCGACGTCTCGGTCTGCAGCGACTCTTTATCCTGAAACACAAACGATGCAAACTGTCACAACGACAAGTCCTTATGTTTGATCGATCAACAAAACAAGAAAACAAAACTAAACTAAAATCAAGAGGCACCAACAGGGAAATAGTTGTTGATGCTATTTTGCTGCACAACAAGTAAAAGTAAGTAAAGACTTTAATTATAAGATTCTTTTTGAAAAAGCAAAAAGTGCTGATTCAAATTTTCCTCCTGTATTATAACAACTATATAACCTTTGAACACTTATCAGCGTTTACTTATTTCTAGACAGGAACCAGCTGATTTCAAGATTTCTTTTCAATTCCGTTATTAAATTTAAATTCAGTGTTTTTCATTCTTGTATCTCTGGCCCAGATTTCACATTACCTGCCCAGGTGTCCCCTCTACGGGAATCTTGGGAGATTTGCGGAGGATCCCACTGAAAAATCCTTTTTCCTGGTGACATCGGATAAAATTAATTTCCACCGTCAGGGACTTTTACGTGATGATAATAATGGTAAGAATCACAACCCACTCATGGCACGGATTAAATACACTGAATCTCACCTTTGGGTGAGTTTCGGTCAGATTATCGTTACTGCCGGACAGATCGCTGTTCAGAGACCGTTGGTCCTAAAACAAATGAGTTCAGTTTGAATATCAGGGTTAAACTCATTGTACATAATAAATCTGCATATAAAACGCGGATGTCTTTCTGATTTTCCACCTCATCGGTCTGAGCAGCTTCTGCTGGTTTCGGCGACTTCTTGAACATCCCACTGAATATTCCTCCTTTTTCCTGAAACACACAAACAGTTCACACACGCTCAGTTAGGGAAGATTTATTTCGGGTCAAGTTGAAGTCGAAGGCTTTTAGCAGGTGAATCTACTGTAGTTCTGTGTGTACACTGTAATTAAAGATAACATTATCTTTACTGAAATCACAGCGGCGACTTTAACACAAAGCTGCTCACCTTGTTTTCAGACAGACTGTCGCTGCTGGCAGAAAGTTCACTCTGAGCACTCAGAGTCTCCTGAAACACAAAAGTGATATAAAATAAAGGAAAAAAACAAAACAAATTCTCACGCTTTTAGCCTCGGCTAAAATAAGCGAAGCTAACTTCCCTCTGGCTGCGACTTCACGTTGATCTCTTTGTCCCAAAATGCAAACAAGTGCATTTCCCAAAATATCAAACAATTATTTAAACATTTCAGAAGTTGTATTTTCAGAAGTTCACCTGTGATGACGTCTCATCTGCTGGTTTGTTGGACTTTTTGAGGATGCCGGAGAAGAAGCCTCCCTTGTCCTGTAAGAATAAAGCAGGGAAACATGATAAAGAACTATTTTCTATTGTGCATAAATATATAACGTGAGCACAAAGAACTAAATATGTGTTTTTTTTCCAGATATATCTATTGCAGATCTTTTAAACTGGAGCTAATTCAGTATAAAAATAAAAGCTCTCCGTCCCCTTCATTTCTGCTTTTGTAAGTCACTGTGCAATTTCTATTTTGCGAAGTTCTGCAAAGTGTATAAAGTCCGTTGGCATGCCAAAGCCACTAAAACATGACTTACGCGGGCTTGTTCAGATGATTTCTCCTCTTCCTCTGCATCTTCCTGATCACTGTCTGCTTTACTGACCTGTCGATCAACACAACAATTACTGAAAAAGAAGCAACAGATCCGAACAACGAAGTTCAGTCTTAAGGCAGAAGACTTGTTGTTACCGTCGGCGCCGGAGAAGATGATCTGTCTTTGGGTGTTTTCCAGAACATTCCAGCGAGCAGACCTCCTTTGTCCTGACGAGACAAAGAGAGTTTATGGATCCCCCCCCCCAAAAAAACAAGCAGCTGCTTATAAGTTTTTATTTTGCAAATATTAAGACTGTTGAAAACAACCACATCAGAGTGGGACTTCTTATGAAAACAGGTGTCCTTTGTGTTTTCAAAGTCATCTGATTTTCAGAAGAATGAATATATGGGTTTTTTTTTTTTTATTACCAAATGAGAATATAGTGATTTTATTTGGAAAAGCAGAAGCAGAACTTAGTTTTTAACATTAGCAGTCAGAAACTTGTGTTGTTGTTGTTTTTTTTTTTTTTTACCTGTTTTGGTTCTGCATTCTTGTCCTGTTTGGGTTCCTTTTCTGAGGCGGCCTCCTCTGCGCTGGGATCTGGACTCGGCTCTCTGCCGGCCTGAGAGAAGAATCAACAATATACTAACAATAACTTTTACACTGTGTGTCTGCGCCGGCTTCAACGATCTGTTTACATGCGAAACCAGTTGCTTATTAATCAAAACAAAGATCTGTGATGTTTGTATCGTACAAATGCTAATTCCACCATTACGGGCAACTGCTAAGCTACAAATATGTAAAATCTGTTGTTTTGTAAGTAATAAACCATTTCAACTCTTTTTTTTTTATTCTCATAAATTGATATTTGGTGCACTTGTAGAAAAGTGTGGGAGGAAACGTAAAATTGAAATTGTTTTATAATTCATATTTTAGTAGGTTCACTGCAAAACCAAAGACCAAATAAAGTTTTTTCAAACAAATGTGTATTCATGTCCTTATTTTTGATGGAAATGAATTTTCATATGTTACAAGTTTCTTCTTCAATGTAGCCATTAACCGTGTTTCTGTGATGATATTAAGCTTTAAACAGAGGAAAATGTAAAATCAGGTGTAAACAACTTAAAGGGGTCAAACATCATCATTGTAGTTATCTCCAGTAATAAATAGATAAATCTCTTCACTACATTCGTATATTTGTCACTTTATTGTAACTCTTGTGTCCCTGTTTGTTGGGATCCTGTAGGAACGATGACTCCATGTTTCCAACGCCCTGATTGGTCCGTAGTCGAGCAAGTTGACAGGTTTTGATCGGATCCTCTGACGTTAACCTGCTTTGATCGGGTTAGGCATTCTGCATGTGTTACCATGGCGACCTGTCCCGGTTATAAGAGAGGCAGTTTTGTGACACCAGAAAACCCGCGTTAAACCCAAAGACAGCTGGAAAACCCACGAATCTCGCTTCGTGGTTCAGGCGCCGGATACAAAATAAAGCCGATGTACTCGTAGTAACTTCACTGTGGCACAAACAGACTTTCAAAGACCCACAGATCTCATCGTTCAGCAGGCTTAATCAATCCACAAATATTTTCACAAAACATGAAACGAATCCCACACACATGCAGTTACCGCCACCATTAAAACGTCGGTATATTCTGTCTGAAAGTAGAAGGAGTCACTAAAGCAGAGCGGCAGAAAACACCAACCCTCCCGCTGCTTCATACCTTTGGGGACGACTTCAACTGCAACCCTTTCATTACTCCCTTCAGACCGCCCTGCCAACCACAGTCACATGTCACAAACCAGCTGACAACAACAGCAGAGGACCACACACACACACACACACACACACACACACACACACACACACACACACACACACACACACACACACACACACACACACACACACACACACACACACACACACACACACACACACACACCAGTTTGTTGCTAGGAGCCGGTTTAACCAGGGCGTCGTCACCGCCGCGGATCACGTAACTCTGAGGAGAACAGACATCAGGAAAACTGAGCAACAGCAAACACTAAACTATGTTTTCTACTGTTGAACAAACAGGCTCTAAAATATTATACTGTGTGTGTGTGTGTGTGTGTGTGTGTGTGTGTGTGTGTGTGTGTGTGTGTGTGTGTGTGTGTGTGTTGCACGCTCAAGACATCGTACACACACTTCGGTTGTCTGCACCTGAAAACAATGTGTGTTTAATGAATACCTGACAGCATCGAATGAATCATGAAGAGCAGGTTTTACATGCTGACACACACACACACACACACACACACACACACGCACACACGCACACACACACACACACACACACACACACACACAGACACACACACACACACACACACACACACGTCTGTCAAAAGGAACCAGTTCAGCAGGGACACCAAGTCACCAGTACGAATCACAATTTCATGGTTTTTTGATCAAACTTCTTTAAAACGCTTCACATAAACAAAAATAAAAAGCTTCAAGGAACTCTTTAGTGACGAGCTGTCGGTTCATTTCTTACAGTGAACGTCGGCGTTTTCTCTTTTCGGCTGCGCTGAAGCCTTCCGGTCGCCCCGACCCCGGGGGGATTAATCTACGACGGAGCAGGTGAGAAGAGACACGTCGTTTAACCGTTCATGAATCAGGGCAGAGCAGGGAGGCGACGGCTGACGCTGTAATACCTGTTTGTAATCTGCTTCATCTCTGGCCGCCTCGGCAGCAGCTCCCGATTGGTCAGTTTCTCCGGCGCTCTGAGGAGGAAGAGGAAGAGGAAGGCTCTGACTCGGCGGTTTTGTGAAAACGAGTGAAGAAGATGATGCTATTCCATTTGAATTTTTGTGCGTGCGTACCTCTGTGTTCTCAGCCGGTGCCCTCCTGGGTTGGCGGTGTCTGGTGGCAGCGTCCAGTTCCTGCACAAAAAAAACAACAACAAAAAAAACACCAACAAAACATCAACAACAAAAGAGAAGAGAAAAGAAACGTGAAACCCCCCCGAGAAGCTCCATTCTCACACTTTAAAACTGCACAGATTTGGGTGTACTGCACCTTGTCTGTCGGTCTGGGTGGAACGACGGGAGTCTCGCACCGTTTCTCTTTTGTCTCTCGTTGCCTCACGTTTCCATCGTTCTGACATGAGAAACAAAAATAGGCGGTCACACGCTTATGTTTATATGTCTGACTAAAGTGATGTCAGACGAGATATTTCAAACCTCTTCTCGTATTTAAAAGTTATCTTTTTGTCCATTTAAAGGTCATGTTTTTAGCATTTTGTCTTTTTTTTAATTTATTTATTTTTTTAAAGAGGTCCAGACAGGAAACAAGTCTGTAACTTGAACCAGCGCCGTTTCTACAAACTGAATGCACCTTGACCACGGAGAGGTTTCACATTATTTAAATTTGTCTGAGATATTCTCACATGCAGGTTTGACCTTTAAATCCTTTGTCACACATCCTTCCTGTTTCACTTAATCCGTGCGAGATATCTTTTTTTCAACAGTCATTTTCTGTCCTTCTTTTAGTTGTCTTTTTTTCTGTTTCCCATTTTATTTTGAAGTTCCTTCTCGTTCTCGTGGTTTCGGTTCCTGTCCTGTGTTTCCCGCTCCTCTGATCATTTTCATCCGTTTCCACTTTTCCATCTCTAAACCTGTTTCCAACTTCACTTCCAGCCTCTCAGCCTCTCTGTCCTTCCTGGTTTCCTCCACTTCAAGTTCATGCCAGCTCGTTAGTTTCTTTTTGGACTTTGCTTTTTGGATTCAGTGCTGTTGGCTCACTTTGGTTGTTGTTTTTTGTTGCATCTATTTTTGTTGATAAAGTTTTTGTGTGCTTTAAACCTCCTGCCTCCGTTTGTGTCCTATCTCGCCTGTAAACACATTTATAACAAAAAAAACAACAACATCTGCAGTAAATACCTCGCCGTTTGACCATTTCACTCTGTATTGTGTTTGACTCAGTTCCTGAAAAAAAAAAAAAAAAAAAAAATCAACACCGACCATTTTCTTTTTCATTTCAGCCCTAATCAGGTTTTAGTGCCTAAACCAGCACCTGGTGTGTATATAAACTCTGGGATCAATGAACCAAATGCATTTTCAGATTTCAAATTACACATCGGACATTGAATGAACCGTGAAACACAGCTGACTATGAATCATCGGTCGCTCTTACGACCTCGGTGTCTGTCCGTCTGCGGTTCTGCACACAAACAGAACTCTTGATTCTGGACTTACAGCGTCGGTCGGTCGCGGCGGCACACGAGCTGCTGCCTCGGGTCTCTCTGGGTCATTTCTTTTTCCCTGCGAACGCAGTTCATTTTAAATCCCGCTTATGTGCCAACACGGCAAACACATGATAAACTCAATGACAGAGTTAAGGAAAGGTTTGGGTTTATTACCTCTGCAGGCTTCGGAGGAGGTTTGGGCTGTAAACGGAGAAGAGAACAAAAGACGCTGTGAGAGCCGAGTGTGTTTTAACAGCGGCGACGCTTCAATACAGGAAATTTAGTTTTCGTAACATCGATTCATTCTCAGTCACTCAGAATAAAAACCAGCAGCTGCTCTGCTGTTTTACAGAGAAACGCTTAGAATAAACTATGAATATTAATAAATACGCTTAAATGTGTGTTGAGGGTTGAGATGCATCAACATTTCTTTGAGCTCTGCATATTGTGTCAGATCTTTTTAAATCGCTGCTCTGAGCCGGGAAGCGTGTTGTGCTACGGTGAATTTTCATGTCCTGTCTTTTCGATATTGATTGGGTTTTTTTTCTTGATAACTTTTAAATTGTAACATCAAACAAACGTTAATCTGGTGAAGCTACACTAAATGGAACTGACGGGAGAAATCTTGCAGCACTTTTGACTCGTCCTCAACACACGTGATTATATTACAGTACTGTGCAAAGGATTAATTTCTTATCCATCTTGTAGTACCATCAGGGAGACGTCTGATTGTCCCAAATTTATTCTGCAGCTTGATGACAAGCTTAAACAGATGTCCAGGATCACAAAGGACCATCTAAGAAGAGAAAGGAGTCGAGCAACAGATTTTTTTGGTCCCCACAGAGTCCTTCGGATTACAGAGTATGAAGAGAGAAGACACTGAGACGAATAAATCCACAGACGAACTGTGTAAATTCTTCAAGCTGTTTGGAAAAGCCAACCAGCCCAAAAACTGGGCAACAACTGCTGTGTACTGAAGTTTGCATGAAATTAACTGATGAAAAGAAACTTTTCATGGGCTCGGTGCTGCCTAATATGTTATAGGACGGCATGGATGATATTTGAGAGGTTGTTTATATTGAGACTGCGTTGTGCATTATTTCTGCAGTTTTTTTGTGTGTGTTCGCTGTAAATTTTCTCACCGGCTTTGGTTTCTTTTTGACTTCTGGCTTCATCATACAGGCCTCCATGCTGCCGGCTGGAGAGACACGAAGACATAAAGGGTTAAACGGGACCCGTCACAGGTTTGTGCTGGTTTGTGATGAGAGCATGGCCTCTTCTTTAAATGCCTCTTTGAATGCCAACTGCAGCAGCAGCAGTAAAAAAAATGTAATCAAATTAACTTCCACCAATCAGCAGACATAACAGGAAAAATCACAACTTTTCCAGGGCAGTTTTTACAACATACTAATAGAATATATGTTTTATTTTAGCTATTGACAAATAGTATACAGCTGATATAGTATTTACTTTATGCGAGCCAAAATTTATGCACTGTTGGATGAATAAAAATAATTAAATGACTTTTACTAGATCCCCAGTAGACTTCTTTACCAAGATTTGTCTTCAGGATTTTCGGCTCTTGTTTGTTTATTATATTCTCTAGCTTTTCCAGCAGTTTTGGACAATTTTACCCAGATTTGTTAATAATAATAATAATAATAATAATAATGCAAAAATAATTCTGTGAAATTGCATATTTTTGATTGTAAAACATACGTTTTGCTGTACCAAACATGTGCACCTAAGCCTTCCACAAACTGGTTAAAAACACTGGTTAATATTCATGAGTGACGTACAGTAATTATACTAAATAAATATATTATATAAATACATACCAAAAATGACCATAAACCTGTAGAAAAAAAAATAGTGTATATGGCAGCTTACGCCAACATCACTGACCAGAGACCGACAACAAAGTGGTGAAACGCTTGAGTATTAATAGTGAAAATAAAAACAGTTATAGTTGTCACTTTCACTTAGAAAGTGACATTTCCAGCAGCATGTTTGTTGTCTTACAGTTTGTCCTGATAACGTTTCTTATTATTAGCATTCACGCTAAAAAACAAAACAACAACCTAGCTATCACTTGACAGCAACTCGGTAACCGGACGAATAATTAATGATGATGAAACGTCGTCAAAATTGTCCACAAAAAAAAAAAATATATATATATAAACCCCCGTTGATGTCAAGAGTGAGCGGTTTCACCTACCGGAGGTTTGGAGACACTTTGGGACCTAATTTGTAGAGAATGACGTCCAAACGGAGCGGACGGCTCCTTCGCTGTCGACAGATTTCCAGGAGTTTTTAAAACTTCAACACCCTCACCAACATCTGCACGCACGACGCGTTCATGAACTCCCCCAAAAGCTCCGACATCACAGCTTCAAGTCCGCCTCACTCTCCCCGACGGATTTTGTTCTGTTTTTTTTTTTTTTTTTTCAATGCAAAATAAAAGACACTAATAATGTCTAAAAAAATTAACAAATGACATTTTTTTCCCTATTGTCATCGTAAAAATATTTTTATGTAATATATTATATATTATCACAGATTATTTGTCTGCATGGTTCACTTACTTTTCATTCATTAATTTATAATATTTTGTACCTGCTTTAATTCTACATTTGATATATTCTTCTACTTTTATTTCAGCATGTATGTCTACTTAATATAAGAGCTGCAACATTTCATCAATTAATCGATTAGTTGATCAACAGAAAATCAATTGCCCACTATTTTTGATGATTGATTAATTGTTTTGAGTAATTTTTTTTTCTTTTTAATGGAAAAATGCAAACATTTTCTGATTCCAGCATCTTGAAAGTAAATATTTTCCAGTTCCTTTAGTACCCTGTGATAATAAACTCTATTCTTCTGATGGGGCCTGTTGGTCGGGACAAAACAAGACATTAAATGTCAACAGACAATAATATACTGGTCAGTCTCAGTTGTTGATGCAGCTCCACTTTTACATGTCAACTAACCATGAACTCTACTTGTCCCTTTCATATTCACGTTTCTAGAGTGTATTCACCTTTAGATTGAGTAATAGGACTATTTCCCGACACCACCCAAACGCGACATCATTCACCACTCAGGTTGAACAAAGCATCTTAAACAAAACAGGTTACACCCAGAGAGCTTCTCTGCCACAAAACCTCACAGAGAAATTAAAGAGAATTTCCTGCCACAAAAAACCTCAGCCACCAAACCTCTATAAGAAAACTGTTCCAGTCTCTCACCTGTTTTGTTTTTTTTTTTTTTTTTTGCAGACAAAGAGGATGCAGGACCTGAAGTCTTTTGTCTCCTCACTGGTTTCTGGCTGTTGACTCACCTGGGAAAGGGGCGTGGCCAGTGTGTGGGTTACCTGTATCTGTGGAAAGCGGTGTGACTCTGACTCATCAGTTTCACAAGTGTGGACAACATGTAAAAATAAATCCAAGACGTGATGAGAGCGGCTCCAAAATAGAAAATATAAATATGTAGCAATCATGTTTGGCAGAAGTCCAAAACATATAAAGAGGGCTGCAGGTCTGCACTGATTATGTGTAAGAGATACTGAGGAGATTTTTATATTTACAATATATTTACAATCTACAGAGAAAGTCCATTTATTTTTATTTTTTTTAACTAATAACAGATTTAAAAGCTGAACATCTTTTTCCAGATTGGACTATTTTCTCACCCTGCTGCAGTGACATAAAGTGTACGCAAAGTTCAGCACATCGTGTCATCACTGTCGGGCGAGGTCACAAACCGGGAAATGAAACTCGTCTTAAGACAATCGAAGAGCTCCCAAATTCCTTTTAGACGGTCCCAAATAAATGTTGTCATGGGAGCTATGACCAAGCAAAGGAAAAATATAAACGTAACAGCAAAACTTTTGATAATGAAAGTTACCTCCTGAGCAAATTTGTGATAAAGCACTGGTCAAATATTCTGTAAGAAAAAGATCAGTAAATTATAATGTGTAGCCTGTTTCCAATGTGAATATTAATAAATGGGATAAAACAAAATCACAATAAAATTCTGATTAATTGCAATACTGAACTAATAATGTCAAAAACCAAAGGATCAACATTGTCCACACATTCTGTTGCATCATCAAGGACAAGACATCCTGACATCAGCACACTTCACCTACATTCATTATTGAATTCTCTGAAGAAAAGCAAACAGTGCAGAAGAACACTTCAAACAAGTTTATCTTGATTACTAGCCGAGTAAATATCCACATAGCGGTTTGTCTTGTGGGTGGAAGGTAATTAAGTTTTTGTCCTTTTTAAAAGACTTTACAAAAAAGCCCAGACTGAAAGATGAATTTTTTTTCACCGGCCTTTAATTATATATTTAGATTTATTACACACGGACAGAATATTGCACGTAAAAGGTTTCATTGAATTAACAACTCTGCCCTCAACAAAAATGAAAAATAAATATGAATTTCATCAAACAGACCTCAGGCTGGTTTTTGTCACTCCAGTCGTCAAACGGGGAAATCTTACACCTGGTGAGCTGAAATATATCATCATCTGAGAGATGAGACGATTAAAAACCAAAATCCATCTTTGTAGTGGTCTTGACAGGAATGACATTTTCATTTTTTTGCCGTATTAATTGAGCTCAAGTAAGCTTTCATGATTTTTCTCCCCCTCATGTTGTTCACATGTAGCGTGAATTGCACGAGTTCATGAATTCAAACTTGTGGAGTGTTTACTAAGTGGACGTATACCTCATATAAAACGAGCTTTGTCCAAAAAGCTCTATTAATCACACAGACTTTAGCAGCTACAACAACATTTATACCCAGAAACGGTCGGCCGAGCTAACGTTAGCCTGCTAATATGTGAGCAGTTTAACATTTTAAATGGGGGACAGGAAAGAGTTAATATGAAAACATGGTTCACAAAAGCTTAATCAGATAGTTCCAGATAGGAAATTAGATTTTACTTCCTGTTTACACGGCTGATTGCTTTTGGCTCGAGCAACCTGACAACCATCAGACTACCTCCACAACATCTCAGACTTTCCTTAGTTGTTAATTGAGCAGAATCTTTTGAAGCACTTGCGTTAATAAAGAAACCAACTCAAGGAAAGTTTTTACGCCCAAACTTGGATTTTACAAACAACTAGTCTGGTTCTTACTCATCATAGTTTTGGCGTTTTATTTGTTCTTTTAGTAAAAAAAAAAAAAAAAATCTAAAGACAAAACCAATTGCCGTCATTCTTCAAAATGAGACCAATAATATTGAGAAAACATCACCCATCAGATTGAAACCTCAAGAAGAGGATGTGGAAAGGATTTTCACTGCAGACCTGACAGCCATCAAAAACAACAACATCGGGACACAGACTAACGCCAGACAGCAGCATAATTTAATTCTAAAGCATTATAAATAATAAAGGCACCTGATCGTCCCTCTGAGTATAAAGAATCTCTACACCAGGTCAGAGTTTCAATATGAACCAATATAATCTGAGGAAAGTCTAACCAACACTTTAAACTGTAAAGTCTAGGAGATACTTATTGCACCTATTTCTTTGATAAATCTAAAATGTTACTATCCAAATACATGATTTAGTTAAACCTCAACAAACATGGCAGTTTTGCACAATGACCGAAATGCCAGAGAAGCAGAAATGATACAATATCTACTGGGAAAGCTGAGTTCCTCCCAGCGTAGTGTAAATGTTGAGTAGGTTTGAGGAAGTCAGTTCCCCGATGGAAAGGTTTCGATATTCTACTTTCTCTTTCTCCTTTTTAGACATTCAAAATGTGCTTGATTGTACTTTTTCTTTTTAAGAAATTGGCACCAACCGTCTCATAAGATGCCAACAGCGCATGCTGGCGTGTCGGGCCAGAACTTTTTGTGCACAGGGGGAACTGGGATCCTGACAACGCTTCAATCTTTCCTTTAAAATCTCAACAATAAAGTGCTGATTAAGTCTTTTCCCAGTTGTTATGTGTCAAACATATTCTCGGTTCTCGTAGTCCTTTTTGATGGCTTTTTTAATGCGGTCGATTTCGTCTTCCTCTGAACTGTCGTCCTTGTCTTCTTTCTCTTTCTTGTAACTGTCCGAAGCTTCCGTTGGGTCGCCCGCGTCGTTTTCCGGCGCCGTGGACTGCAGCTCATCTCGGATGCCGTTGAGCTCCACCAGACCGTCGTGCAGCTGCGTGGCCACGTCCCTGATTTTGGCAGCGAACTCGGACTTCGCCCCTTTCTTGAGTTCTTTGGAGTCTTTGGCCACGAAGTAGATGTCCATGCCGACGAAGAGTCCGGTGAGCACGCCGGTGGCCATACTGGCGATCTGGACCGCCCTGGCCGCCGTGCTGCCGGCCACGTTGGCGATCTGCACCACGCGCATGATCTCGTTGGCGTTGATGAGGATGGCCTTTCCCGCCATGGCGCCGTCTTCGTAGAATCTACTGTTGAGCTCGGGGAAGTCCTGGTTGTACGCGTTTTTCTTCAGCCGGAGCAGGTCGAACCTGCGCAGGTTCTCGATCCCCTGTTTGATGAACTTCAGGCACTTGTTGAGGTCCAACATCTTCTCCTGGTAGTCCTCCACAATCTTCTCCACCTTCTTGCGGTCCATGGAGTTGTTGACCTGGTTGGAGATGCCGGCGCCCGCCGATGTCAGTCCGCCTGCCGTGGCGACGCCCAATCCCACCGCTGTCACAATCAGAGAGGTTCCAAAGGTGACCGGAGCCAGAGCGAGGCCGGCGATGGTGGCGACGCCCCCGATGGCGCTGGTGGAGCCGCCGGTGATTTGAGCGATCTTGGTCTTCTTGTTGAACTTGTCCAGGCTGTCGGCAATGGCGTTGAGGTTGATGACGTGTTGCCAGAGGGCCTCGGCGCGCTCCGAGAACAGCTTGTTGAAGACGCGGATGCCCTTCTGCACTTTCTCTGCAGTCACAGCGAACGCACTGAGGAGAAATTTGAGGGGTAAATACACAATTAAGTCGGCATCAAAAGGCCATCTTGTATCATGTTAGTCGTGGTTGTATTTTCTCAAGTTTTGAGATTTCCAGCTAAAAAATTCTGCCTCTTCTCCAATAAAATGGAGACCAGTAAAATTTGGGCTGGGGTTCAAAGTATCGAGGAATTGCATTTAAAAAGTGGCAATCAGTCTTTCTAACAGAAGGCATCTAACAACATCCTGATTATTCTGGATAATCCAAACATGTTTCTACTCTCTACTTTGGAAATCCACCCAAAAAAACCAGGAAACTTGACCGGATGATTATTAGTGGTGTTGTTTCTGGGAGACTGAATGAAGAGACCAGAAACAAGATTAAAAATAGTAAAACGTGATTTTTCTAGTTGAACGTTCACTTACTTGGCCTCTTCTTTTTCTGTCATGTCCTCATCTTGAGGCGTGTCTTCCCACGCTGACAAAATAAAAGCAATAAAGAATGATTTCTCATCACGTTACATGCATTACACGGCCAAAAGTATGTGGACACCAGAACTTTACAACCACAAGTGACTTTGATTTGTGAAGAACGAGCATTAATCTGCAGCTATAACATGAGTGAGGTCGAACTCTGACGCCGGGAAACAAAGACTGGTCTGTGTCCCAGTTCATCCCAAAGACATTCGATGGGTTCGTTGCATCAGCCCGTCCTTTACCCAAACCATGAAAAACGGCACACTGCAGTATTAAAACAGGGGTGTCCGCATACTTTTGATCATATACAGTATTGTAAGTGGTTCAAAATTCATCTCTCGAGTCCAAAAACCGAAAAAAAAAAAAAAAGTGTAAAACATTTTGTGTGCAACTTACGCTCCACCGTGTTCCACCAGTCCATAAGATCCTCCACATCCTGAAACACCACAACATTTGTATGGGATTACATGATTGTTTCCTAAACATTAAAGCAGCAGATCGTACTAAAATTTCAATATGTTTACATATTTTTTTCCTCAGAAACAAACCTGACTGCCTTGAGGCTGTGCAGGATCAATACGGAAGTCCTCCAGCCGGTCAAACAAGGACCTGTTTCCACCTTCATTCTGAGACAACAGAAATAATGCAGTTTAAAATTCCTATATCAACATCAGGATTATTTTCAAGCAGACTAAAGTCTTGAGTGTAGATGAAGTGCACAGGATATGAGCGAGTCTGAGACATACACACAGTGGAAGAATTGAAATCAACTTATCAAGCGTTTTCTCAGTTTCACTTTTAACACGCCTTATGTTCAGATAAAAGAGGGGGAAGTGCTGGTGAAAAGGGATTCTGTGTCTACTGGCTTCTTTCTGTTGTATTTGCAGAAGTAAAGAAAAAAAAGGAAAACAAAAAAGGCCCAAAACCTTCCATGGACTCTTTTGAAAAAAGGAAGCAGAGAAACAAGTCTGGGCACGTTTGCAGATTCAATCTCGTCCCATCTTCCAACGCCGAGGACATGTTCGAACACCGTGCGGCGGTGTGGGGGTGGGTTTCATGTCCATAAGGGGAAAGGAAAGAAAAACAACAACACATGTTGGCGAGAACAGTTTCTGCTGGGAGCTGAGCGGATGCCCTGGAGACAAAAATGAGTCTGTGGGTTGGAGGAGGGGAGGGTCAGGTGACTGAAACGGACCTTTTGTCATCCTGAAATGAAATGAGTAAGACTGCAGCGCGTCAATCTGCTGGACAAACACGCTGACAGAGACCGAGCGAGAGGAGGTTGAAGGACGTCTTCAGTTTTAAAAGCTGGATGTGTGTAAGAGGCGACCGGAGAAGAGAGAGAAAGAAACGCAACTTCAAAGCGTTGAATTTTCCGTACCTCTGCTGTGTTGCCTTCGGCTTCGTCTTGCACATTCCTCTGTGTAGCTTTGGTCTGAAACCAATGAACACACACACACACACAAATACACAGTTAAAGGCATCGGAATATTAATATGAATTTTAATATTGATCTCAAGCTACTCTAGAGGTCGAAGTGGGGAAAAAAAAAAAATAAGGGCAAACTATATTTTTCTTTGGTCTTCAGCAGCTCCGTGACTAGCTCAGTGATTCGCTCATAAAATAGGAGTAGGATGTGCAGGGAATTTCAGGTATGCGGACTTACTCACCTTGCCAAACTAACAAGGCAGGACTGCGTGAAACATACAAAACAGGTGATAAAACTTAAAAACACCCCAAAAAGGAAATGAGCAAAGAAACACAACAAAAGCTGTGAACGGGTCACAAAGACAGATTTAAATGACGAGTCCGACCAACGAGATCGTGAGATTTCAACCCAACCGAATGCCACCAGAAGCAAATTAAAAAAAAATTTGTTTTGTTTGTTAACACCCCTGATGGGTCTTTTGTCAGCAGAAAAGGCTCCAGAGTGATTTAATAGAAATATCCTCATCTGATTATCATTATTAGGATGAAGTTGAACATTCAGGCTGTGTTGTTTTAACAAACTGGTTTTGTCCACACAAGAGGAAACAACTTTGAACACATCACATGTTTGAATGTTACCTTGACCCGAGGCATGAAGGGATTATGTCTCTTGGGTTTCTTGACTTTGGTCTAAAAACAAAAAACAAAAAGAAGAGGATTAGTGGGTTACTTTGAGGTCAAAGACTGAAATAGTCCTTCTGCAGTAATTATAGTTAAATTAACTTTTCTTCCTGACAACTATCAAACCAAAAAGCAGTTCGAGAACAAAGGGAGCAGACGGATTTTAGCTAACGGACCTCCTCTGTTTTCTCCTTGCCGTCCTCTTCTTTCTTTTCCTCTGTGGATAAAGACTCGTCATCCTCTTTGAGCCCTTCATCATCAGACGGAGCCTGAAGAAGAAATCCCACAGTAAAGTCTCAACATTTTCATGAAATAAATAGTTATTTGTTTATGTTTTGAATTATGCACAATATAACATAAACCCAGTTCATGTAGGCTGTCATGTACCTTCACTGCAGCTCGTGTCACAAATGGATTGGCGTGCTTTGGTTTTTTCACCTTGGTCTGTAGGAAAACAAAAAAAGAGAAGGACACATTGACAAAGTGTGAGGTGACAGAGCAGCAAGAACCAGAAGAACTGCATTTCATTCCAACCGTTGGTGATTTGTGTTTGAATGAAAGAACAAAATCTGGGCAGGAAATGTGCTTTAATCACTGTAAGATTAAAAAAAAAAACACAACAACACCACTTTAAAAACCTTCACAAGCTGCAGCTTTAATGACCAACTCATACTGCACAGCAAACAGTGTTCACACATTTAAAATTCTAGTTTCAAAGCTGCTTATGAGAGAAAATATATCTCGAGTTTGAATATTTCACTCAGGAAACATAAACATGATAACGTTTTGATAAAAGAACATGATGCAGAATATAAAACACTGACAGACAGACAATAAGGATTTTTAACAACACAAAGAGCTGCTTAAGGAGAAACGCAGCGTAATATTTGAAATTTGAAATTCCCATGTGACTAATGATGAAGATGAGATAGTAGCCTGAAGGTACAACATGTATTTTGCGTGACAGTGGCACGAAACACCTGCTAAGAAGGAAACAGGAACTAGAAAAGTTAGATGTGCCACTTTGTGTTTGTTTTCACCTGCAGGTAACAGATGAGGGTTCATACCACACCATGAGGATTTAAACACTGATGGAAGAACAGTACTTTTGTTGTTGGTGTGGCTGAAACTAAAACTGAGGATGAGAAGTGAAACATGTTTGATGACCATGTAAGACTCACCGCTCTGCTCTCTGCTGGATTCATCTCATCACCGTCTTTAGTTGCAGCAGATTCGTCCTCTTTGACGTCTTCGTCACCCAACTGGCTCTGCTGCAAATGAATGACATAATTAATGTTCCGCACGATGATATTTTGAGTCACGTTCAGCCAAATTATTGCAGCAATATTCAGTTTAAAAATCTGACCATGCCTATGCCGGCAAATAAAACTGATCAGGCAGCTTCAAGCTTCCTCGTGACATTTGAATAAGTCTCATGTTGGACAATCATTTGTCTTCTTTCTGATGTCACAAAACCCTGCTTGTTTATTCATGTGTTAAACTGAGACTTAAGATAAGCACAAAGTGTTCAAAGCTGGATGTACATCAGTCTGCAGAATGAATGGAAAACATCAGAAAACTATTTTTAACACATTTCTGACCAGTGGGGAACTTTTATTTTGAAGTTTTATCTTATTTTGTAGCCGCAGTCAAAAATAAACCTCCATCATAGCCAATATCAGATATTTAGCAGTCAATACTCGTCTAAAATATCAGAAAAGCCTTCTATCAGTCGGAGCCTTGTACTGTGAGCACACGTCAGTACCTGAAACCACAACAGTGTCCGACGACCCGAGGACTCGAGGTGCAGCTTCGATACACAAACTGATGCAATCAGCCGCTATTCTCTGAACACATATAGCTCAGCTCCTCGGACGGTTTCTCTTTTCTCTCTCTGCTCATGTCCCTCTTCTCCCGCAGACATTAAAATTCGTATCCAAAAAAAACCCGTCAACCTAAATGATTCTTTCCCGTCAACGCATTAAAACTTTAACCCTTTTTGATTCTTTTAAAAGCAAAGTTTGTAGATTTATGGCTGACTAAGATTTATTTGGATTTATTTAATGCAATAATGATTTAATTTTATATTCTAACTTGAGCAAAATAAACCTCCACGGACAACAGGAAGATGTATCATTGTGTAAATCTGTGAACTGTACCTTATTATCCTCGGTTCGTCTCGGTTTCACTTTGTCGTGTGCGGACGTCCCCCTCATCTCCTGCAGAACAGAACAAAAAGTCAGACGTCTCAGAGGCCTCGCGTCACCGAGCGGCAGATTGTGTTTGACTCAACCTCGGCTCGTCTGGTCAGGACCGGCGGCGTTTCACTTCTGTCCTTCCTTTCTCGCTGGATCTTGTTACTTTTGACCTGACAAGGACACACAGAGAGTCACTGAGAGTACCGGAGCGGGAGGACGGGGGAGGACGGGGGAGGTCTGACAACCGGGAGGATGTGGTGGAGGGACGGAAGAGGAGGAGCGCGAGCCGGGAGGGTATTTTGGACAGAAGTTGATCAGCTCTGTGTCGATGTGTGTCGGGTGTGTGTGTGTGTGTGTGTGTGTGTGTGTGTGTGTGTGTGTGTGTGGTCACTGATGACTCACGAGCGATGCAATAAATAGACTGACCGGCTTTGGCTTCTCTTCCACGTGCTTCTCGTTCTCCTTGAGTGTCTCCTTGTCTTCAGTGTCTTTCTGAAATAAGGGCAACAAATATTAGCTTTTAAAATCAGATTACTTGTGCAGTGTTTAAAGCAGAATTGTTTAAATGCTTTTTTGGGGGTTTTCAGATGTAGTTTATCTACCCTTCTATGTCAGCCATTGATTTCCATTAAATCGATATGGCAGAAAAATCATGTGACTCTCTACTGAAACTTGCTTGAGTTGTGTTATTGAAAGAAAGAAAAAACATATTATCTGCTTTAAGCTGCAAAAAAAAAACCTAAAACATAGATTTTCACTCTGTACTGAAATGAATGGAAGCCAATGGTTGTCTAGAAGGATAGAAAAAAAACGGCGCTTTTTTAGTCAATCAGTATAACATGTAAAACCACTGTGAGTATGCAGCACATCGTCACGACTAAAATGAACCAAAAACCAACAGAGATGACCGGCATCATCACTGTCACAGTCCCATCACCACCACCCGCCCTCACCACCACCTCCGCCATCACCAAACACACTCGACAGCATAGTTACTTTATTGGCTGAGCGGAAAGGATTCAGTTTGGACATGGCTTGGACCACGGCGTTCTGAGAGGGAGGGCACATCACCAGAAACATTTCAGATTTGAACCTGCTTTATTTTTTCTCGTATTCCTCCTCATATAGTTTAGTTTTGTGATTAGCATTGGGAACCTCTGGAGGCCTTGGGGGAGGGGGTTCAAGCAAGCGGCCATCGTCACCCGTTGGTTTGTGAGCTGCCGTTATAAAGCATCAAGAGCAGATTTCGCCCGTCGCCATCTTTCTATTTTGAAGCCAGAAATGACCATATTTGGACGAGCTGGGGAGGAGCAAGGAGTCTGACTTGATCTGATTGGGAAACCCAAAAGTCCATCTACAGCAGGAAACCTGACTGCACCACAGGCCTGTCACTCAAACAGACACGCCCCCCCCCCAAACATACAGCCTAATGGGATTATCTTCAAATGGACCGTCAGAAAACTAATGAGAAGGAGCGACTTTAGCGAATGACACCATAATGACTCTCAGAGAAAATGTATTGGCTTTGCATTTCAAGAGAGAAGTTGAGTGGGAGTCTATAGAGCCAGAGGCTTTTTTTTTTGGAGCCACCCTCTGGTGGCCCTCAGTGGTATTGCAGTTTGAAGCACTTACACATCAGCCTCATTTGTCAGAACCGGAAGCTACGTCCACTTTTCAATACAGTCTATGGGTTCAAGCTCTGACCACAAGCGGTGTTATAGCAGGTTTGGGTCGAGTCGGGGACCTTTGTTGCCCTCTCTCTCTCTCTCCCCAGTCATTTTCTTTTACACTTCCTACTGCGATATCGTTTCCACCCTGACCCAGTTTTTTTTGTCTTTCCTGGTTTGTGCAAAACAAGTCTGCCAGAGGAGCTTATCATAGAAATTTGAAACTTTCCTGTTGAGATTTAAAAACTTGGAAGGTATAACTCTCTCAACAGCACCAGGCAGGACGAGTCAGGCTGGACTGCAGATGGAGCCTGTGGGGAAGCTGATCAGAAACTTAAACCTGACTCAGGACTTTTGTCTTTTTAAAGAGAATAAAATCACTTCACAAAACCTCTTATTCACACATTCACACTCAAGACTCTTCACTGCTGATTGCATGAATAGAAAGCAGCGAGCTTCTCCCTGAACGATAACAATATAGAAGTTCTTCCCCTCAATGCGGAAAGTGTCGAGTGAATAAAACAACATCATTTTCACAGTGAAACAGGAACAAGTGAAGTAAGTTGAAGCACCTGTTTGTTGCCTGCTGACTTCCCGCTGCTTTCAACTTGACCCTCGTCGTCCGAGTCTGTCTGCTTCTCATGCTGCAATGAGCAGACGGAATTCATCCCATGAATGAAGCTGTTTGATTTCTTACAATGATTCTTTTTTTGTTTGTCACTGATCAGAAAGAAATAATCACAAAGCGTGATATGAATATGACGCAGCATTCACTGAGAGAGAAAATAACCTGAGACGAGGAGGCGAAAGGATTCTTCAGGATCTTCGCTGCTATTCCGCCCTGACAAAAGAATTCAGAGCGGCTCAGGTTACAAGCTTTTCATCATCTAGTGTATATGATGTTGATGCAGGTCAAACGTAGAGTAAACCTCATCACTTACCTTTGAAGGCTTCTCCATGAGATTCTCGCTGCTGGAGAGTTCACCATCCAGCGACAAATCATCCTGAACAGAAGGAAACAGCATATAAAGTTGGAGTATAACAGAAAAAAAAAAAGACTCAAGTGTTGTATTTTGCCTCCGATAGCCACGGCCGGGTTTTTGGTTTGTCCGTCCGTCCGCTTCCTGTGAACGTGATATCTCGACAATACTTTGAGGGAATTTCTTCAAACTTGGAAAACATTTTTTTATTTAATACCGAGGATGAACTGATTCGATTTTTTTTTTTGGGGAGGCCGAAGGTCAAATGTCAAGGTCACTGTGACGGCTTTTCTGCACATTCACGTGAACGTTGTACCTCAGCAACGACTCGTTGAATTTAGAATTTGCATGTGATACAATCGTTCACTCGGCCTCACGGATGAACTGCAATAGAGTTTGGTGGTCAAAGCGGTGAAAGTTTGTCTCATCCGTTTGTATGGTTCTTGTGAAATCGATATCTCGAGTGCGCTTTGAGGCTCTTCAAACTAGCGAAGGGTCACATCTGTTTCCCCCAATACGAACTTGATATCTCAGGAACAGCTCGAGGAAATCGCTACGAAATGTGGCATAAACAGGCGTGTATACTACAACTCGAGTGGCTAGCGGAGGCGTACGACCTCCAGGTGGTCGTTCCAGTTCTGAAATGAATTTAACAGGCACTTTATGAAACGGCTTCAGGTTACGATTAGTGAGGGAATTCTGGGCAACACCGATAATAAATGTGTGTGGAGTGAAACGTGAGCAGGGTGTCAGCATTCATTAATCTGTGAAGTCATACAGGTCTTAAAGCAGCGCTATGTGTTTCTTATAGCTCGGTATTCGCAGTGTCTCCAGGTTGCAGCCATGCAGGAGACCTAAACTACCCTGAAAATGTCAGTTTGAAAGTACAAGAAACAGATAAATGGGCAATTTAATTAATTTATTTTGAATTCTTAATTTGTGTCACACTGACACTTCTGGAAGTGGCGTGTTGGTTCTTAGTTATTTGTCATAATCCTCTCCCTCATCTTGGACTGATACTATGAAGCATTACTGACTCTCTGGAGCATCTTACCTGAGACTGAAATTTGGCCCCTTTTTTTCTGAACACACCAAAGATTCCTCCTTTCTCCTGAGAAAAACAACACGCAGCCAGCATTTATTATGTTGTATTTATTTCGTGATGTGATTATTGTTATTCTGTCAATTGAGGATGAAGGCGGCAGCTTAAAAAAAACCCCTCACCTTTGTGTGGTTCTCAGACAGATTGTCGTTGCTGCCGGAGAGCTCGCTGGGTGCAGACAAATCATCCTGAAAAGAAAAATGTAGAAAAATGTTATTCACCTGCTTTACGCACTTGACAGTAGTGAGCTGCAACGATACTCCACATCTCTAACCTGAGATTGTGTCTTCGCTCCAAAGGGTTTTGGGGATTTTTTAAACATCCCACTGAACATCCCTCCTGACTCCTGGAGGAAAAAACAAAGTCACGATAAAACAGTTTGAGAACATTTCAGGAAAGTTTCAGATTACAGTTGGACAGACATGGATTTCACACAGGAGCCTGTGTTATCATTCAAATCCTTGATACATGCAGGGTCACCTTAATCACTTTGTATTTGTTTTCTTGTTGCTTTTCGTTTGAAAATTGATGATGAAACTAGCTGTAGATGGAAGAAGCAGCTTTTACAAACCTCACCTTTGTATTGCTGTTGACAGAAAGATTGTCGGTGCTGTCTGAGAGCTCGCTGCCTGCAGACAAATCATCCTGAAGGCCAGAAACAAATTCAACAATTCATATTTATATCAGTAGAAGTAAAAAGTAAAAGTGCGAACAGTGAGATGAACAACAAATACCTGAGATTGTGTCCTCGCTCCAAAAGGCTTTGGGGACTTTTTGAACATCCCACTAAAGATCCCTCCTGACTCCTGAAGATCAAAGAAGTCACAATTCATTGCAACAGTGGAAGAGAATTTACTAAAGCACTTCTTTTTTTAAGCAGTTTTTAATCAATAAAATACAAATCAGTTCCTTTATATTTTGAACTGCTGGAACAGCGATTTACTGCTCCACACATTTGTGCCAGCATTTCTTCCAAATCACTGATGCATGGATGTTTATCTTGACAGCCGGTTACAGAAACATCGCATGACTTTGTATTTTGTTTGTTTGTGTTTGTTTATCGTTGTTTCTAGTTTCAAAGTCGATGATGAAACTAGTTGCAGCTGGAGGAAGCAGCTTTTACAAACCTCACCTTCGTGTTGCTGGTGACGGACAGGCTGTCGGTGCTGTCTGAGAGCTCGCTGCCTGCAGACAAATCATCCTGAAGGCCAGAAACAAATTCAACAATTCATATTTATATCAGTAGAAGTAAAAAGTAAAAGTGCGAACAGTGAGATGAACAACAAATACCTGAGATTGTGTCCTCGCTCCAAAAGGCTTTGGGGACTTTTTGAACATCCCACTAAAGATCCCTCCTGACTCCTGAAGGTCAAAGAAGACATATAAAAATTAATTAATTGCAACAGTGGAAGAGAATTTACTAAAGCACTTCTTTTTTAAGCAGTTTTTATAAATAAAACAAAAATCAGTTCCTTTATATTTTGAACTGCTGGAACAGCGATTTACTGCTCCACACATTTGCCAGCATTTCTTCCAAATCACTGATGCATGGATGTTTACCTCGACAGCCGGTTACAGAAACATCGCATGACTTTGTATTTTGTTTTGTTTGTGTTTGTTTATCGTTGTTTCTAGTTTCAAAGTTGATGATGAAACTAGTTGCAGCTGGAGGAAGCAGCTTTTACAAACCTCACCTTCGTGTTGCTGGTGACGGACAGATTGTCGGTGCTGCCTGAGAGCTCGCTGCCTGCAGACAAATCCTCCTGAAGGCCAGAAAAAAAAAAAAAGTCCTTCAACAACTATTATTTATACCAACAGAGGTAAAAGTGTGTTGTGTTTAGTTGCACAACAAATACCTGAGATTGTGTCCGCGCTCCAAAAGGCTTTGAGGATTTTTTAAACATCCCACTGAACATCCCTCCTGACTCCTGGAGGTCAGAAAAGTCACAATTTACAATTAAAATAAAACAAAAACAGTTCCTTTGTATTTTGAACTGGAGCAGCCGTCCGATGGACAGGCAGCGATTTACTGCTCCACATGTTTGCCAGCAGTTCTTTCAAATAGCTGATGCATGCAGGTTTTCACTTTAACAAACGCACACAAAACAAAAATTGTCCATTCAGTGATTCAAACTCAACGCAGCTGCTGGGGGTCAAAATCACCAACATACTGTAGGCGAACACTCGGAAAGCTGTCTTTTACTTGAATTTGTATAAATAAATGTGTTCTCCACTTTTAGTTTTAGTCACTGCAGTTAAATACGCTGAAGTTCAGGATAGATTTAAAGGAAAATGGAGGTAATTTAGTTTACAGCTTATATTTGTCAACGAATCAAAACTCGCTCAATTCATTGTTGATTTTTTTTGTAGGTCTAACTCACAGTAAATTAAATATTTTTGGGTTACATAGTGTCGCTCAAACAAAACAAGCTTTCAGAGTTTTCTGACTTTTAACAGGCAAAACCCAGAGTCAGTTAATCAAGAAAATAATCTGTTGAGAAATTTAATTTAATTGTTAGTTGCAACTCTAACGTAGTTGACTGATAGACATTATTTACTATACTGGAATTCAAAAAGATTGATAAATCTGATCATGTTTATTTAAAATGGAAATCCTGCTGTAAATGTCACATTAAGTCTCATCTGTATCGTTTGATTTCATTTGTTTGTCAATTTCTGCATTGCATTATTTCTTGCACTTTTTCTTTAAGCTGTGATCTCGGAGTTGTTTTGTTCTTAAAGAACGAGTGCTTCTTTGTGATTTGTTGTTTTTTTTGCTCAATTGACCATTTAATGATGAATCTCACCTTCGTGTTGGCGTTCTCAGACAGACTGTCGTTACTGTCCGAGAGCTCCAGAAGATCCTGAAGCACACAAGACGATTTGTCAGACTTTTACTAAACTGAAACAATACCTGTATATTTCACATTTCAGGCATCGGTTGTTTCTCTCTGGTGATCTTTCATTGGATGGATGACACCTAAGAGAGGATAATGTTTCACCTGTGAAGGCCTGCGGGCGTGTCCTGGTCGAGGAGATCGTTTCAGTATCCCACCGAACACACCTGATTTATTCTGAAGAGAAAAAGTAGAGAGTTCAGTTTAAAAATCCTAAAACAACTTATTTGTGTAGGAAAAAGAGAAATATAACAAAGCAGAACTCACCTTTGATGACTTGTTGTCTGTTAAACTGTCACTACTGGCAGATAGTTCAGGGTTTTGTGACGTCATGGTGGCCTGTTAACATGCAAAATAAGTCGAATAACTCACTGAAATTTAAATATATGTTAACGTTCATGTGATGGTGACCCACATTTCTTTTGAGGTGCAACATACACAGGTTAGAGTTTTCAGACTAATTACTAAAAATGTATAATAAAATGAATAAAAACATGTATTTGTTAAAAATGAAAGCAACCTGATGAATGCCTTACTTCCCCTGTGACTTCAAGTGACCTCTGACCTCTCTACACATGTGGCACTTACATAGGCCGGTGATAAAGGCTGATTAATTTCATAATTGATTAATCTGTTTCAATTCAGCTAACTGTTTTGTTTATATTTCATCAGGAAATAGTTCAAATTGCCAAGAATTTCCCAGAGTGCCTTTAAGTTGCTTCTCCAATCAACAGCCAAAGATGTTCAAGTCATATAAAACCGAGAACAGCAGGAAATCCTCACATTTATGAAGCTCGTACTGGCTAATGTTTCACATTTTTATTGACTAATAATTTGGTGATCAAAAAAGTGATGACCGATTCAGTTTTAGTTAAATTAGTTGCATTTTTTAAGATATAAAAAAACAAGACGTACAGCACATTAAAGACGTCACTACAAACCTGTGTCTGACCCTCTTTGTCAGATTTGGTCGTCTTCTTAAACATTCCTTTAAACACTCCTCCTTTGTCCTGAAATAATAATAAATAATAATGACAATAACAATAATAATAATAACATCATTTTAGATGCTAAAAAAAAATCCACTGAGGATATTTATCAGGAATTATCAAACACAACCCAGAGAAACCTCCTGCTCACCTTGGTGTTGTTGTTGTCGGTCAGACTGTCTTCGCTCTTTGAAAGTTCACTGCTGACTGATAAACTGTCCTGTAAAAATGTTAAAATAAAGCTTCTGTGTGAACGTATGCCGTTAAATATTGTAGATTTTTATAGTTGAGCGATTGCTCTGATTTTATTGATCTGCATATCAGCAGTGTGATTGCATTTAAAGTAAGGCTGGGAAAAATATTTATATGATATCAATATGATATATATAGTTATATAAGGCCATATATCTTAAGAGTTTGGATATTGTAAAATCATGACATGGCATACTTGTTGTCTATTCCTGGTTTTAAAAGCTGAATTAAAGTAAATTGATGTCATACTCTTAACAGGATGTTGAAATATTGACGTATTTGGTAATTATGTTATTTAATTTTTATATTTTTAAGGCAGGCAGTAGTGAGGATGAATATTATGGATAAAATTTTAAAAAAAGATAATTTAGTACAACCATCAAGTTTAAATTGTCTCTACATTTTGTGGCAATCCAGTTTTGCAGATCTAAAAAAACTTGCACCGGCCTTAATAACTTCATACAAGCATGAATACTGAAGGAATACCTACGTCGGCTTATTTTACAGGTTTAAAGTAAAGTTATCATATTAAAGGTAGAACTTCACCTGCGTTTGGACAGACGGCTCTGCAGACTTGGAGGATCTCTTGAGCATCCCACCGAATAACGATGCTTTTTGCTGAACGAGAAGCAAAGAAGAGACAAACACTTAAGAAATACATATACAAATCTTAACAAAATGATGCATCTCAAGCAAACACTGCCATGATATGAAGCTGCCTCTCAGGTCGCAGCTCTGCTGTCTGGACTGAAGCGTGAAAAGATGCTGAACGTGTTTGAGAATCCATTCCTGATTTTAAGGATGTCACGATGTATTTTCACGTTCACTTCTCCGAGTCCAGCTTCGTGTTCAAATTTCAAGTCTGGACTTTAAGCTGGTTTCATGTCTGGACTTGAACTCGATTACAATTAAAAAAAATAATTAAAAAAGTGATTGTTATGTTTATAACTCATGGAGGATTCATCATATTGAATATTTGCAAGGAAGGAGAAGGAGACACCACACCAGTGGTTCACAGTGTTTTCTGGCTTCTGATCCCTAAAATTTATCAACTGTTTACCAGCCGCAACAATGGCGACAGCAGAAGATACAGCAGAGTGTATAACATAAGTATAACATAAGCATGTGACAACACTGTCTTTGAAATCAAAATGTTTTTTAAGTCTGAATGAGTAAAACTGACTATATTTAACAAGAAAAAAGCTAAATATGTGACAAATGTCTCACAAAACAAATCAATTTCATGCAGCAGATACATTATTTCTCTTTCTGTTCATTTTGTTTAACATCGCGACCCTTTAGATCCATCTTGAGACCCACTGAGGTGCCAAGACCCCCAGATTTGGGCACCACTACGCAAAGCATCAAACATAACAGGCTATTAATCCTCCAATAAAAATATAAGCACTATGAGATAAAAGATAATGAAAGACAACATAACAAAAAATTACACCTTCGAAAGTGGATTTAGATGAGATTAGTATGTTGTTGTTGGTTTTTTTTTTTATAAATAATAAATTTTAAAGTGTGTAGAGAATCTGAAAGACAACTGTCCTTTCGTGAGATTTGTAATTAAAAAAAAAAAATGTAAAGCTTTATCCATCATTCTGTATTTTTGTGCTGTGGGGGGGTTAATGGGGCCCCAGCGGCACATGTTTGCCCCGGGGCGGCCTGGCAGAGTGATCCGGCCATGTTCATTCAAATTAATGCTTAAACTCTGAGATTTAACCTCTCAAGTCGTTGTCAAAGTCAAATTTTAAAAACAGAAAATGTGCAGCTATCCATGGACTGCATTGCGTTTTCAGTGAGAGCTGGAGTGAGAAAAGTGCAAAAATAATCGTTATTAAGTGACTTTAGGTTGAAAAATCAAACCTTATAAACAGTGAAGTTAGTTCAAGTTACTCACAGCGACGCTTCCTCCTCCTCCGTCACAGTCCAGATCCAAATCCAGGTGATCGTACCGGTCCTGTCAAACATTTCACGTGACTTTATAAAATACATTTACTTTATTTTTAGTCGACATTTCTGCGGCAAACTTCCGTCTGTCAGCCGTTATTTAAAATAAATTAAACCGTGAACTCACCATTTAGAAAAGCTTGTTTAATGTTCCGTTGTTTCTCTGGTTAACCGACGTTAGAAAAAAATATATAAATAATAAACGTCCTCAGTTCGGGCTTGTGTCCTTCTCGTGTCGACCCGATCGGTTGTTTTCACTCGCTGAGCTGCGTACTTCAGGAACCTCCCTGCTCTTCTGAAAAAAAGAAAATACAAAAAAGAAACATGGTCTGAGACTTCCCACAAGTCTGAGTTTTCATGAGGCGGACAACTCCGAAACTGGCGGATCCAGTTTTGTTGTCGTCTACCTGCCTGCTGTGGTCCTGGAGAGGGAGTGTCTGCCCCACCTGGGCAGATCGCCCTTGTGCTGCGTTCAAGCGCTGCTCGGAAACTCCTGTTATCCAAATGCAGAAATCCATACTGTGCTTACTAAGATGACAAAGAATGAGTTAAAAGAAAAATTGCAGTTTTGCTCGGTCCCTTGCATGCCATGTACAAACCCGAAACTCGTGTGGCTTTCCTTTAGAGGGACTTGTCTTCCTTGGGAGGTCTTATCCTCCGTGAACCACCCTTACAGGGATTCGCTCTCAAGTAAACCGTGAACCATGTGTGATAACTGAGCGGGGCTCGAACCCGTGTCCTCATGAGGCCGTTTCTTCGGCGCCGGAGGACGAGACGCGGCAGGAGAAAAAGTTTTAAGGAGTTCACTCAGAGCTTCCAGCGACTCAACCGACAATCTGGTTAACTCAACAGGTAAAAGATTCTGCTTCACCAAGGCTCCTATTAATGGTTCAGATTCCACCTCGGCCTGCTGATGGTGACTCAACTTGAAGTTGAAATGTTTGGAGAAATTGAAAAAGCTTTGCAGACACTGCACATTAAAGGAAGATATTTAATATCACTGCAGACCCCCTTGAAAACACGTATATCTACTATCCAAAGAATGTCTGCGGCAATTTTAGTTGCATTTGAATGAATATTTGTGGACGGTGGAGTTATAGGTTGCAGTGAGCCAAAGATATGTCACAATGCAGAACACGTCATGGGAAGATTGGCGGTGCAGTGGTTAGCACTGTTACCTCATGAAGAAGATGAGGGGTTCAATCCTCCCTTTGTCATGACTTTTTTTTTTTAAACTCATTTTTGGCCGCCACAACACGGGCACACCAATCGACAAAAACACCTCTAAATAAGATTTGGTCTGTTAAAGAAATAAACAACCAACAACAGGGTGATAGTTTGAACATAATTTATTACCTAAAAAAAAAAAAAGATTTCCTTGAACCCTTTTTTTTTTTTTTTGAACCTTTCCTTGTTTATTCTGTTAATAGAAACTAACAATAAATTCAACCCATTCAAAACTTTAACTGATAATACATCTATAGCTCGTTATTTTTTTTTTACTCTTGCTCGTTACATTTGCAAGTTCTTCCATCATGTAATTGAAGGCACATGTAAATATAAAGCAGACCGTTATTACATAACCTGTATACATTTCAGGTTTTTTATTCATACATTTATTGCACATTGAACTGTGTTGAAGCAAAACAAAAAAAAAAAAAAAAAAGGAAGAAAACATTCCCGACATTCTTTGGTTAGTGCAGTGATTAAATATTATTCCTAAATCTTGAATTTGGAGTGTAGAGTAATATCAAGACGATTACTCTGTCCAGGACAGGAAGTAGAGCTTTCCCTGTCCGTCAGCGCAGACCAGCTCTGTCGGTTTTCCTGGGTTCACCTCCAAAATCAGAACTGGACCTCCACACACAAACATACCCACCTGGAGAAAAAGAGGGCGGGAACGTGAAGTAGAAGGTAACACATTCAACTAATTAAATAAATTCAAGCCTACAACAGGGGAAGAGAATATAATTTCTCATAATGAAGAGTTTAAGACATCAGTTTCAAGTAATTTCCTCTAAGGCGTAAATTTTATTCTAAAAAAAACCATGAAAAGATAATATTCAATACTTTTGAAACAGTCTATGAAAGCTTCAAATCCAATTATTCCTATTGAGGCCATAAATATTTAAAAACAAAACACAAATATAAAGTTTCATTTTTAAGAAAGTCTCAGGTCACAGTATACAAGAAAATGGGATATGTTATTGGGAACTATTTTAATATTTCCAGCAGCTGCACGTTTTTTTGGGGTTTTTTTTTTTCTCCCCCATGGGACTGACTCAAAAATAAACATCAAAACAAACACAAAATGGGATTTCTCCTCGTAGGCGGTAGTGCACCTGTTTCTTGGTGTTTCTGTCCCACAGCTTCACGGTCCGGTCGTAGGAGGCGGAGATGATGGTGGTGTCGGTGAGTCTCAGCACGCTGATCCTGTCACTGTGAGCCTGAACATGAAACATCAGCATTAAAAACCACGGCCGGTTGTTTTTGTGATGTTTGGTTGTTTAAAACCCGAGTCTGAAAATGGAAAGCGAGCCGATTTGTCCATGAAGACAAAATTAATCAACAATTTTGACAGTCAAATAATTTTTTTGAGCCATTTTTGTTTTTTAAATGCCAAGCAAACTGTCTTAAAGGTGAGAGTTTTCGAATTTGTACTGCATTATATTTTTGTAAATTGAATATATTTCGGTGTTTCATTGTTTTCTGGATTAAAACAAGCAATTTTTTTCCCATTCTTCACAACTTTATGACATTGTACCGACCAGATTGATGATGAAAAGTAGTTTGTTTAAGTTCAACTCTGAACTCTCCACCTCCGTTCATGAAAAACAAGGAGTCACAAAAAAGTGCTGACTTCCTGCTGTTTCCCCCCTAAAAAATTGAATTTTTAAATGAATCATTTTAACATTTTTGAGTGTAACTGAAAGTAAACAGAAATTAGCCGCCTGGAACGATCATGTTGCTACCAGAATTAGCAAAGTAACCATGATCCATATAAACAGGAAATAAACCAGGTCGAAATAATATTGAATTATTACATCACCACAACTGTAATACTGCTTTCTGAATGCAGAAAATGCTGACGTTTGTTGTTGTTTTTTTGTCGCCATCTGTAAACATAAACTCGAATCTCTTCTGCTTTCAGAGTTGAGTCTCCCGGTTCTTACAGGTTTTCTGTTGCTCCACGAGGAAAGCGCTGGAGGCCGATTGAACCACATGTTGCCCTTCACGTCTCCACACACCACAAACTCTGAGAGCCAGAGACACACAACACACGGCAACATCACTAAAAATGAAAGAAACCGACGAACAAAACCGCAGGTCTGCACTTTAGACAACTGGAAGTTCATTTGTAGGATTTACGACTGTTCTCAGTCTTATGTGATAATAAACAAAATAATTGAATGGTTTGAAAGCAGATAATCAAAAACAACTAGTCAGTTCCAGCCCGTTTTTTTTTTAACCTTTGTCCACAGTTATAGCTGTGATCAGGCTGCCCTTGGTCCCCTTCTTCTCCTCCTCCTCCTCCTCCTCCTCCTCCTCCTCCTCCACCTTCCCCCCCTCCTTCTCATCACACTTCATGGTCACCGAGCTGAAAGCGCTGTGCATCGGAGTTTTGGACCCCATGGTGAACTGAAAAGAGAGACGAGAACGTTGTCAAGCACCGACGCTTCCTCTAAAAACAAAAGTCTGCGGTGAGTCTGTACTTAACATGAAGCACCTGCTCAGAAGGAACAGAAAGTAAACTGCTTATTTCACATTCTTAATCTGAATTGTTGCAGTTCTGATGCGCAAATCCTTCTTTTCACCATCACAAGTGACGTGCGCTTAAACGCGTGGCAGTGAATGTCACCGAGGAGACGAGTAAAACGCACCAGGAAGCCGAGGTGAACGTCTCCGTGCCCTTCGGCCACCAGCCACACACTTTTGTTGTCGTTGCGGATCAACCCCAACACACGAGCCTGAAAGGACCAACTGGGAAAGACAGAAAAGTGCGTAGAGAGTTACTTTAAAAATAAGAACCTCTCAAGTGCGGAAGCAACACATCTAGAACGAGAAAATAACTGTAAATCATAATAAACATCCTGATCGGGGGGGTTAAATTGCTCTTTTTTTAAAAAATTATTACATTGTATATGTATTTGTAAAAAATTTTCCTTATTGCGTGCACTTTTTTGTGTTTCTATGCTGCTGTGACGACTAAATTTCCCCACTGTGGGATTAATAAAGTCGAAGTCGAAGTCTAAAGGTTTCATTTTCCATTGAACGACCCGTAGTTATCATTTTAGCCCACTGGAGTGATGGTTTATCTCAAAGTCTGTGTAATTAAAATACTTCAGCCAAAGCAACCAGGACAAATCTAAACCCATAAAGAAGAAAAACTTGGAAGTCTTCTGATTGGTCTTCCTTAATGAACGTGGACGATGACTCATTAAAAGAACATGAAGAAGAACGGGGCGGACGTGTCGACTTACGTGTTGACCTGGTGCTCCCAGTTGCTGTCGCTGTACGCGACGTCAAACAGCAGGCCGGTGCGGGACAGACCGAGCAGGATGGAGATGTAGATCAGGTGCACCACCGGCTCCTTCCCTTCGTAGGAGGTCGTCTTCACCAGACTGGAAGAGACAGAATAAAAACAATAAAGATAATAAAGACAGATGTGTTAGCGTGCAGAATAAAACTCATTAAATCTCATCTGATGTCTCCTCATATCTGTATCCAGACTCCAGTTACGGTCATATTTCTCCAGTTTTGATGCATTTTGAACATATTTAATTCTAGAAAAAGTAATAACAGAAAAGCCCTGAAGGAAGAGAGGGAGTGAATCTACGAGATTAAATTCAAAAGAAGATAACAGAAAGGAAAGTGGATGGATGGCGTGCCTTGTAGCCAATAAAATGGTGAAAAACTAAAAGCCTTTTTATTTTTATTGTCGTTTACCTCGCCGTGCCGTGCCGTTGATTCCACGCCAGCTTCCAAACATCAATGGCCAAATATTTCACGTAGCCGACGGCGAACTGGCCGCCGGGCATCGAGCAGACCGCCGAGATGGGGCTGTCCGAGGCCTGAGACACACGCACACAGCTAACACAATAAACAAATTAAATAAACATATTCAAATCGTCTTCTCGTGTGTATTTTTTTCCCACCTGCTTCCGACAGACCGCCGCGCCGTGCTGCCACACTTCCAGCAAACCGGAATCGTATCCGGCGAGAAGCACGTCGCCGTCGTTTTGAGAGAAGCACACGGCACCGATGGGGCCTTTCGGGTTCGGAGGACTCTCTGTGCAAAAAAAAAAAAAAGTTAAAAAGAAGAGCAACCTCCCAGCGCTATACTCGTTAGGCAAAGCAAGTTTATTTATATAGCACATTTCAACAATGAGGCGATTCAAAGTGCTTTAGTTACAGTGCAGTTTAAGACATCCACAAATCTGGTTCAGTGAAAAGGCAGCAAACAGAAAAAGCTTTTAGGAGGAAGCATCGATTCACGCCGATCCGACCGAAGTATCTCTGGGAAAAGTTTTACCTGCCGTCCACGTCCAGCAGCGCAGCGAGCGGTCTTTGGAAACGGTGAGGAATTCTTGGACTCCTTCCTTGCAAACGACTCCGTGAATCTCTCCGCTGTGACCCTGGAAGGTGCTGAAGTGCTCCACCTGCACATGAACATACAGGATATACTGAGTGAGAGGACAAAAGAGGAACAAAAAATAAATAAATAAAAGAGTCGTGTCCTCTCTGAAGCTGAAACCAAAATCAAGAGGATAAATCTGAAAAACTGAAAACTGCAGTAAAAAGTCGTAAAACCATAAACGTTGACGTAAATGTCTGAAGAAGAGCCTGTAATAAAACTGTGAGGATTTTTTTTTTTTGACCTCGAAGGGCTTCCAGAGCTTCACGCTTCCATCGTCAGACGCGGTGAAAACAGTCATTTCTTCCGGCTTCACGTCTTTCTCCCAGTCTTGAAAACACAAGAAAGAATTTGAAAAGATGAACTATTTCATTTCAAAAATATGCCCGACAGGACGGCGCGTGGCTTCGTCAGGATTGCTCGCCTTTGTTGGGGAGGACAGCGCAGTGGTGTACGCGCTGCTGGTGGGCGGCGATGTGGCAGATTTCGGCGTTTGTCTCCCAGTTCCAAACATGCAGCGCTCCTTCTGCACAGCCGGAGATCACGTACGGCCCCTCAACGCACAAACACAGAAACAACGAGTCAGCACAGAAGATCCTTTCAGAAGCGGGACCGTTTTCTTGGTCTCGTCACGGTGAAAAGCCTCTACACTGGGGAGATTCAAAGTTTTACGTGACCTTCAAGAAAGGTTTCCTGTCTGGAAACCGTTTTCACCTCGAACAAATGAACACCTCATGTCTGCTGGACCCGAACGGTTTTACTCTGTTCACCTTATGTTGCGCTGTCCGACATTGATACCACAAAAAAGGATGAGTTAGTTTAGTCCATAATAATAATAAATCAATAACACCGTTGCACGGTTGTTTAGTTTAATATTATTCTATTTCTATATAATTTGCGGTTTTTTTTTTTATTCTGTAATTTTTATTGCTTTGCCTTGTAACTGGATCTGCTGCTGTAGCGAAAAAATGTGCCCTCGCGGGATCGGTCTGTCTGTCAGTGTACTAATATATCTATTAACTTTAAGAGTTATTTGCAGCCATTACTTCAGAAACAGTCTGCGCAGCCTTCTCACTATTAAGTTGAGCATCCCAACTCAACAGTTAAACTGCAGGAAATGCTGCGTTTTGTCAGACAGAAGTGCCGAAAAGTAGAATAGTAGAATAGTTGGTTCACCTGACAGCAGACGGAGGTCAGAGGACTCCTCCAGGAGATTTCTCCGACACACCGAGCCGCCTCGAGGTCCCACAAGCAGAGTCGTCCATCATTTGAGGAGCTTATCTGGAACGGAACGAGGGTGAGCGGGGGGGGGGGGGGGGGGACGGATAAATGATCAATCCTTAAGGTAATAACCCGACACGAGGGTTCAGATGTTCACACGTCTTCGTGACACTGAACACGATGAAGACTCACCACGCAGCGCGGAGTCCAGACGCAACCCGTGATCCAGTCTCTGTGAGCGTGAGGCAGCGACTTGAACTCGGACAAAATGCCCACAGGCGACCTCACGTCCCAAACCATCAGAGCCTGAAAGGGGGGGGAAAGCACGACGGTCGTCATGACAACGACTGAACGACAGGTGGACGTTAGCCGAGTACATTCGAAGACTGCAGTGAAGTTTCATTTTAAAAGGTACTTTACCCAAGTATTTGGTTTTATATATTAAAAAAATATAAAAAAAAAAAAAAAAAAAATCATTGAAAACATTTCCAGATTGGTCACAGTTAGAATTTTTATTCAAGTATTGCTTATTGCTCATGTTTATCCTTATGGGTTAAGCTTAAATGTTTAATTTATTTTCATTTAGTTTTATTGCTGAATTTGTTTTTAAAGATTTAATTGTTTCAAGTCAGGCTGCTTTTTTTTAAAAAATTCGGTTGGATGTCGTGGGTTTACGTATAATAAATAAATAAATAAATAAAGTAACTTTACTTAAAAGCTGAATATTCTTGGGGAAAAAAACCCATTAAAAGCACTTTTAAAATTCAACAATTCTTTGTGACAAATGAAACTCAAACGGTAAATCGGTGTGAAACTACCCGAGATTTCACGACTCCATCTTCTCAATTTGCGACCTTTCCTTTTAATCATTATGTCATTACTCCGGGTAACTTTTCACGATTGTCTTAAAAAAAAAAATCGAACAATCCAAAGATCAAGGAAACAATCAGCCGATAGATCCGCCGTGCGAGTAAACCGTACCTGATCTTTCCCACCGGACAGCAGCCGTTCACCGTCGGGACTGAAAGCCAGACAGGTGACTCCTCCCGTGTGGCCCTTCAGCAGCCCGTGTGGCTCCATCGACGGGTCGATTTTCAGTTCGCTCAACGACCACAGAGCGACGGTGCAGTCCTCTAAATTCACAGGGAAACTCATTTGTGATGGACAAAGAGAGAAATATTTGTGTGTTGCCTTATAAAAAAAAAAAAAAAAAAAAAAAAAAACCATTTCAATAACGTGTACCTGAAGCGGTGGCCAGGTAAGTGGAGTTCTGTGCCATCGCCGTGACGATGTCAAACTGCATGGCGAACAACCCCGCACTTTTCAGGCCTCCGGCCGTCCCCTGCTCTCCTTCCGTCCTCTTCCACACCCTCATACGTTGGTCACTTCCTGCGGTCACCAGCACCTCCGGCTCGCCCTCCTCTGCGTCCACAACCACCCACAGCATGCACTGTATGGATGTGTCGAGGTGCCTGGGGACCCAAATCATCTCACCTGCGTTTCAAATGGATTGTGTCATATTTGATTCGTTAACGAGACGCTTTTCTAGATTTATCCTCCCCCCCCAAAAAAAAAAAAAAAAGTTCTCATTTCTGCAATATTAATACAGAAGAAGTGAGAGAGGAAGGAAAGAAAAAAAAAATGTAGAGATGATTTAAAGGAACGCTCACTCACCTGACTCTAGACTGAAGAGTTTGATGCCGTCGCCGTGGTAACCCACAGCAGCGAAGTCACCGTTCACAGCCGCGCACAGAGCGGCAGGTTCGGACGGTGCAGACTTGCGTTTCTTGTGAGGAGGCTCCTGCTCACACTGATTTAAAAAAAAAAAAAAAGATGCAAACAACCGGAGACTCTTTTCAAATCACGAATTTCAATAGAAATTTCTGACGTTTAAAATATACCCAGTTTCTAGTTTTGTCGTTACTCGTGAAAATTATTAACCATCCTTTAAGATGTGTTTTTTATTTCTGTTAGAGTTTAACTCTGGACATTATTTTTCTGTTCAGTCGTTCTCCAACTGTTAATGTACACACAGACTAACGGCAGCAGAGACGAAGCTGAAAAGAGTTCAGACCATTCGGGTGACATGAATGAATGTGGACACGTAAGATATGCACGGAGAATAATTAAGAGCTTACTTTATCACTTTTTAACGTGACGACCGAACGTCCGAGTCCCCCTGACCAGAGCTGCAGCTGTTCACCAAGAAAACAAAAACACACACAGAGGACGGAGGCTCCATTAAAAAATAAATAAATAATAAAAAAAAAAACTAATATGATTTCTACCAAATCATTAATACCTATTTAATTTGGAGACCAAGGAAAAATATATAATATAAAAAAAATTTTTTTTTTTTTTAAAGTGCACCAATGATGCAACTCTGCTGGAAACAATGGCGTAACAATCCCTCGTTCCTCACCGTGTGATCGGAGCTGGCGCTCAGAAGCATGGCTCCGCCCTCCAGGAAGGCGAGGGCGTCGGCGGCTCCGCTGTGGGCCTGGAAACACCCCACGCAGGTGGAGGTGGGCACCGTCCACACCCTCACCTCGCCAGACACGGAGCCCGAGCAGAGGATGGAGGAGGAGGAGGAGAAGGAGAGACTGCGCACCGATCGCTGGTGACCGCACAGGGACTGAAGGAACAAACAGGGGAGACATATCGGGTTAAAAACAACAACAACAATAAGAACAACAACAACAACAACACGGAGAGAACCAGATTTTTTTATTTCCAAGTAGAAATGTAAATTAAATTTGGTCCATGTGCGGCTGCTGGAGGGAGTTTTATTGAGGATGTGTTCATCAGTTCAGTGATTTTGGACCTGAAATTTAATTTCTCTTCCACTGTTTTTGGTCCATGAAAATACTCCCAGAGGGTCTCAGTAAAATGAAAAAGTAAAGATATTCTTACACGCATAATTTATTTTCACTCAATGGTGAAATTATTTGAAGAGCGAGAAGAAGAGAGACAATAGGATTGCTATAATCATCTGACGTGAGCGACATGAGTGAATCATATTTGTTGACTGAACCTCATTTGTTCTGCGTTAAAAAAAAAAAAAAAAAAAAAATGCTTGAAAAATCAAAGTAAATTTGACAACACTGATGATTATGCGCCGACAAACATCCCCGGTTGAACTCACTGCCAGTGTTTTATTCTGAAGCCAGTTCCACACGATCACATTTCCATTCCAGCAGCCGGCGGCCAGCAGACGACCTTCGGGGTCAAAGGTCACACAGTTCAAAGGGCTGCTGCTGTGCAGGGAGGCCACTTCATCGCCTTTAGCAGAGGACCACACCTGAGGAGCAGAAATAAATGTTTGGTTATTTTAATTCATGAAGGAGAACGTGTGTGTGTGTGTGTGTGTGTGTGTGTGTGTGTGTGTGTGTGTGTGTGTGTGTGTGTGTGTGTGTGTCCTGGTTCACAGTCATGCTGTAAAAACTACTCCGGTTATCTTATCACCATGACAACGCAGGTGCACGAATGACAGACAAAAAAAACACATTCATGCCATCTACTGACTCGTCACTTTTAGCTGCTGCCCTCAGAGACGCTCCAGAAAAATATCTAATCAAAAAAACAAGTTGTCCACGTGTACATTTTTTTAGTTTGATGCGATTTCTCCGAGACTCACTTTGAGCGTGAAGTCGAGGGAAACGGTTGCGAGGTGCTTCCTGTCTGCCGTGATGTCACTCGCCGTTATCGTGTTCGTGTGGCCGTCGATGAGAGCCGTCCTGCGGGGAGACGAAACACGCGTCGGTTCGTTCAAACAGCCGTCCGGAGAATCTGAATCTCTCCCTTCTGCACTCCTCTCTCACCTGCATCCGCTCTCGACGTCCCACACTTCTATTCGTCCGTCGAAGGACGTGGTGGCGAGACGTCGGTCCCTCAGAAAGACGCAGCTCGAGATGCCGTCGCAGCTGCTCACCAGCGACTTCACTTCCTGCTCGCAGCCGGGAGAAAAGTGGATGTTAGTCATCGACGAGGCGTTTTTACTCTCACTGGAACACATCGTCCTGGTTACTGTGATCGGGACAGGAGATTAGAGAAACCAAGTTTTCATTTCGCCGCCATGAAAACGTGTAATCGAGCTCCTCCTGTTGTTTTCACACGTGCGACATCACGTCGATAAAACCCGACCGACTGATGGCCTTATACCTGTCCGGTCTGCGTGTGGATGAAATGCAGCGTTCCCTGTCCGGTTCCAACCACCATCAGCTGCTCGTCCGAGCTCACGGCCAAACAGGTCGGCTCGGAGGAGAAAGTCGACACCAGCTCACTGCGGTGAAACACACACACACGAGACGGTCAACTGAAGACGATGACGATTCAATTGTCAAAACTGAAGTGAGCAAAAGAACTAAACCGCAACCAGTGGATTTGGGGAAACACGACAACCAGCGGTGGAACGTAGTTAAGACCGTTAGTAAGGTATTTACTCGAGCACTTTTACTTTCTACTGCTTAAAACGCACGTAATACGCTTGAATTGCTGCTAATCTTCTGTACTTTTCTACTTAAGTTAAACTATCCATGCTGGACTTATAATAGAGTATGTTTTACTCAAGTAAAAATATCTTAGTAACTCATTAACCACCGATTTCTACTAAATGAAAACCACCTGTTTACCTGGTGTCTGGAACGGCCCTGTTGTCGTTGTTCAGACACCGGACCACCCGGGCTCCTCCTCTTCCCACCAGGCCTCTGGCCCAGATGTGAGCCGAGGTCTCCGGAGGCTCGCTGAGGCCCTGCTGAATGAACAGAGCCGGCCAGGGGGAGAGCGTGGAGGCGTGGCGCCGCAGGAAAGCACGACAGTCCTCCACACGGTCCGGGAAACCAGCTGAGAAGACGAAGATCAACCGGAGTCAAGAATAAAACACATTTGGCAAGAATTTGCGGGGGAAAATAAGTAATTTTAAGAACTTGCATGAGGGTGCAGACGTCTGCTCCTTTTCTGCAGGAAATATCACAGGATAGAAACGTTAGGATTTTTTTTTGTTGTTTCACCATTTTTTTTTTTTTTTAACCAAGAAGAGTAAACCTGCACTTAAAACAGTTTTAAAAAGGTAAAAGTTGCACACAAGCTGAGGTGTAAAAGATTAAAAGGAAAACCATCAAAAAAAAAAAAAAAAAAAGTGTCATTGATCATAGTGTTTAATCCTGCATGCTCACCGTACAAGCCGTATGTCTCCAGGAGGTGGTGCAGGAGACCGTGGCTAACGTTAGCGTACAGGAAATAATAGCTGGAGAGCAGGAAATGAAGCGCCTCCAGTTGTCCACTTTGGATCTAAACAAGTCCATATAAAGGGAGTCAGGAAGTTAAAACTTTAGTAAATATCATCTGGAACCAGGATTTATCCATTTAACATGTGTGAAGTTATACTGTACAAGATGGTTTTCACCAATTATTTGATTTCAAATTTTGTTTAATTGCAAATTTATAACACATTTCTGGACATTATAAAGTTGGACTGAAAACAGTACACTAATAAAAAATACAGTAACATTAAAAAATATAATCAGGGTCTACTTTCTTTAATTTTATTCTGCTGAATTGTCCATTATATATATATATATATATATATATATATATATATATATATATATATATACAGATGTAAAAATAAAAACAAGAAAAGCAGTTTGAAAATTGTGAATTTGACTGTATAAGTTGCTGAAACTGAAATAAAAACTAAGTTTAAAAAAAACAAATCAGGGTCTACCGGAGTGAAACACTGAATAAAGTAAACATAAGTGACTGACTGTTTGGAGAATATCTGTTATATTCTCAGTTTTTTGTCCTGATTCATCAACTTTATGACGGAGGATTCCTTACCAGGCTTGAAGGCAGGTGCAGAACAGAGTTGGCCTCGCAGTGAAAGAAGTTGTCTTGTCCCTGAGGGTCGGCCAGCGTCCACAGATGAGCTGACGGGGGGGGAAATAACTCCAATATATAGTACAGGCACTTAAAGTTTGGTGCATTAAAAAGTAACTATGTGAGCTTTACCTGCCAGCACGAGGTGAGCTCTGGTTCTGTCACTCTCTGCTGGGAGAAGAAAGTCCTCAAAGGCTCGCTTAACCTCCGGATGGGTTAGAGCCAGCAAGTCGTCGGTGTCGTGGCAATGAGACGGACCAATCAGACTGCAGGAAACAAGTTTAACCGATCACTATCAAACTGTCGATACAAATTAGAGATATGGGTGACAAAAAAAAAAAAAAAAAAAAGGGGAATTACTTATTTTGTTGAAAAAAATAAATAAAAAAATTACAACTAAAATCTTAAAATAAAATGAAACCCATAAAGATAATAAACCTATAGGTATACTTTGACAGGATTAAATAATCAAGATGAAGTTTAATATGAAATCAAAGTCCCATTTCATCCATCAGATTCCAGTCAGCATCCCTGCCTTTTTCATTTAACTCATATGGGACTCGTACCTTTGCAAACTCTGCACTAGACGGGTGAAAGTCGCCATGGGAACGCGTCCTCTGGGCTTCCTGGACAGGAGCAGCACTTCCTGCCATGTGACCTGCCCGCCCCGTGAGGACAGATCGTTGCATGTGTTCAGCACAGAGTACAAGTCTCTCTCCTTCAGGCCTGAGGAGGAAGAGGAGAAAATGTTGAGGAGAGACATCAAGGATTCCTTCTCTTTTCCCATTTTTATTTCCCATACAACAAGTTATATTTTATTTGTTGGAAGATGTGCACAGGATTATCATCGGTTTATATTCAAGGTCAAAATTCCATTAATATTCTGGCTCTCGCCACATTCCTCTACCACAGAATAACATGCACAGCAGATTGGATCCAAAACACAGCTAATAAACACTATCACACTTGACTCATCTCACCGGTGGTGCTGACAGTGAGTGCTGCCAGGGCCCAGCGGAGTCCCAGCATGCCTCTGTGCTGCGAGCAGAGTCGCTCCAGGCTGTACTGCACCAGCTGACTGAGAGCCTGAGGCAAACCCTGCAGACTCTCCTTCAGCTGAGACACAAACACAAGAGGAGACGCTGATCATTGATGTCGGAAGGAGTTGATTTGAATGTGAAACGAGCTGAATGTTTAGCAGGGCGGTCGCCTGTTCTGAGAAACAACCTAAAAGGTAACATTAACAAACATTTACAGTGGAGTCCACAGGCATAATAAAAACCAGTGGATTGAAAGGTAGTATGATGTACGACTGCTCCTGCTGCACGTAAATGGTAAATGTCGCCGTCACGTGCACTGAGCAGGGGGAAGCTGAAACCTTTGGGAATAAATATTCCAAGTTTCTAAACTTGATCAACATCAACACCCGAGTTTCACACGTTTTTGTGAGCGCTGGTCGAGCACGCCTACGATTCCAACCATGGACCCGAAACCTGACCAGAGAGCTCACCTCAAAGTTTATGTCAAATTATTGGGGAACAGAAAGAAGTGACAGGGAGTCGGCTCCAGTGAGTGGAGGTGTTGGGGAGCATTTTCAGAGCATTGTCATGTTTCAAACAAAGTGGCATCATGCGGTGAATGTTTTTCCCTCAGAAGGTCTCAGTAGAACTCGGTGTTGACGGTCTGACTCCGGGGGACGAATTCACTCTGTGAATGTCAAATAAAACCCACCTGGTCGGTCGCTCCTGACCTCGCGCACCTTCTCTGGTCTTGGAACTCTGTCGTTCTGCCCCTCCGGAAACACAAATGTCACCAGCTAATTGCTTCATTGCCGTAGGCTTTCTGAAGCATTTTAAGGGTCTCTTTTGCCAACTTTCTGAGTTTGACACTAAATTTGATGTTTACTCAACTCAAATCCACGCCGACATCGCTCACAAAAACGAATGCGCTGAAGTTGATCAAACAACGAAACCTGTAATACCTACTCACGATGGTTGCAGCTTATGGTTATAGAACTTTTTTAATTGACCCTCGTAAAAAATGAAATGACATGTAAAATAACAAAAGTCTGTTATTTCAGGAGTCATCTGTTGCGCTTTTGTTTTTCTTATTTCTAGACTATTATCGCCATTTCTCTGTCATCAACTCCTTTACCGGAATTTCGTGTTGTATGGGGCTTTAAGGTAAGTATCACACCGCAAATACTGAAAACATGTCAAGCCACTGTAGAGGTGGTGAAAAAAATATGGAATTCAGACCTTGTCAAAGGAGGCAAAATTCCTGAGGTCTTCACAGGCCATGTGCAGGTAGAGAGGACTCACTGCTCCCTTCTTCATTATTAATGTCTGGAGCTGGAAAAGCACACACGGTGCAGTTTTAGAAAACAGAAACAACAACGACTATTTGGGAGTGCTGTGATGTCATCGGAGGAAAAGTCGCAAGAAGAACCTGGTTGTTGAACGCAGAGTCGCTGAGTTTTTTCCCAAAGGCGTCCAGTCCCTGCAGAACGATCTCCTTCCGGTCCGGCACGGTGAGTTGACCGAGCGCAAACAGGACCGTCCCCTTCTTCTTGGTCAGTGTTTGTATGAGAGCTGCTTTTGATGTGATGCTCACCACCAAACACGCACCCTGACAAGAACAACACAATCGGAGTTTCAGTACAGCTGGAGATTCAAAGCAAAACAAACAAATCAGTGGATATGAACATAGATGACCAGGTGGACGTTAATCCTGTAAAGAATATTGTGGAGAATATTCAGAAAATATTTCAGGTTTAATTTTTGTAGCTTGTCAAGTTTGAAATACGAGAATGTCTCTGCAGCTGTAGACATTTTTTTTTATGCTGATTATAAGACCATAAAAGCATTTCTTGGTACACGATGTGCTGTGACAAAATTCAGGCCTGCCTACGAGAAGGCGCATAAATGCATCTAAATGCCGAGCGTGCAGCTTTTAAATCATCTTTTCTCGATGTCTGCAAGGCAGCAGCCCTTCAGCTCTTTCATCCGTGTGTCTGACCTGCGGAAGCTGCTGCGGCATCCAATCAGAGCTGAGCTGATCTCTGCCATCGCGGACGAGGTCCGCTCCGTCAACGAGCAGCGCCACAGGTTTGTTCTTCGTCATGTCACTCAACGTGGAGTGAAACTCTGACAGCAAATCTCTGAGATGAGACAAGAAAAAAACAAAAAACACGTCATCAAGCAAACAGCAGTAAATTATTGGTTCAGACAAAATGATGTAAAAGTTGCTGACTTGTACGAGCAGGGAAGAGGTGACTCTCCCTCCGTGGTTTTGATCTTTCTCAGCCGCTGAACGAGGCATCGTAGAAGGTTTTCCACAGAGCGTGCTGATTGGCTGGCGGCCGTAGAGTAGGAGATGACATCACAGACGAGGTTTTTCCTGGACTTCACTCCAGTCCTGAGGGCGTCCGCAAGAGCAGCCTGCGTGAGGAGAAGGAAAAAATTGTATCCTCCACAGAAGTGACACGGACACCTAACTTAATTACATTTTCACAAAACCAAGGATGTTGTTTAACGGCATCCTTTTTTTTAAATTATCATTGGAAATTGAATATTGATATTTTCGACTCTTTTAATATTAGACATTTTAAGATGTCATCTTGGGTTCTGAGCAGTCATAACAGGTGGGTTTTCACTATTTGTTGACATATAAAGGACCATGATATTAATTTAAGGACATAATTATTTTAATAATTCAAATAGTTCTTAGTTGCAAAATCAAATTAAAATCCGCCGTGTTCAAAAGACAATCAGTTTTGACACTCCAGTGAGCCTTCATGTGGTGTTTCTCATATTTTGTCCACCCTCCTGTACACGTGATCATTTCTAATTCCAATAGTCTGCAGCTTTGACTTTACCATGAAGACAGTTTTGCCCTCTCCGGGTCCTGCCTCCACCACCACCATCCCTCCTTTGCTCTGCGCCTGCTCCACCGTCTCTACGGCAGCAGACAGCAGCTTGGACCTGCCAAAGAACTGCCTCTGCAGCGCCCCCTGGTGGACCTCCTGCTCCGACACCTCCGACGCCGCCGCCTCGGCCTCCTGACAGACGGACAGAACAGGAACGAGGCGTACCACGACACCTGTCAATCACTGAGGCTCGGTAGAACTTGAGTGAACAAAAAAATGCCCGTGCTCAGGATAAATAAATGTTGTGCGGTAGGACTGTTGTAATTTTAGAGTTTAACATCAATAAATTGAGTAATTTGTCAGATTTACTTCCACAAACAGCTTCACAACAGCCGTCCAAAGGTCCTCCAGCACCGCTTTGCCAAAGTCCTCCAGGTTTTTCAGATACGGTTTCCCTTCCACGACGCCTCCCCACTCACACGCGTAACTACGACAGAGACGGATCAAATATTTCATTTCATATGTCACTTAAAAGGAAAGAATGTCGTCAGTCAGTAAAAATATAGAGTTCATAGATCATAGACTGAGACGACTCACTTTTCAGTGACCTTCACGTCGCTGGCTAACAGCCTTCTCTTCAGAGACGTCATTTTATGCTCAGCATCCTTTGATTCAGGAGCAAAATCGGACCTCCAAGACACCGGAACTGATCTGGAAGACAACAGAAGAACATGAAAATACACAGGATAAAGTACTGGATAGGATTTTTTGTTTTGGATTTTGTTTAAATGACGTACTTGGAGATGTTTGGATCTCTGAAGTAGCAGAACATCCGCTTTCCTGCTGCGTCGGGGTAAAGAGCCTGGAACTGACGGATCTCCATCTCCGTGATGGACAGACCCTCCGGGGCCGAAGACAGCTGCACACAATCATCTCATTTCAGTGTTTTAAAAAGAAAATTGTTTATTTCAAATTTACCATTAAAGACAAACATTACCGTCATTCATATGAAGCATTTGACTTAAACCTCCGTTCATACATTTTAAAAGGCCTTCTTGACTTTACCTGCTCTGTGTGTGACACAATGGTTACTCCACTTGCTGCCAATATTTTGCATTTAAATAATCATTTATACATTTATAATCATCCACTCAGTGTCTGAGTTAAACTTCTCTGCCTACAGTACTTCAGGATCCTTCATTTTCAAGTGATCAATTACATAAAGGCCAACTGGTTTCAAAATAGTTCATTTTAGACATTTAAATTTGGAGTTGCAACTTATGATATTAACTTTTAACAGTACTTAACTGATTATTTTGTTACTCTAAACTCTAAACTCTCTAAAATCTCAGAAAATAGGGAAAAACACCCTTGAAAGTTTCCATGATAATGTCTTTGAATGTCTTGTTTTGTTCATCCAGTGAAACCCCAAAAATATTCCATTTACAATCATGTAAACGGAGAAAAGCAGCACATCCTCGTAACTAAGATGCTATTGTATTTATGTGGACCTCAGGAAGACTACCGATCACTTAATAGAAGCTAATGTGGATCCAAATAAAGAATAAATAAATGTCTTAAATACATTACATTGTAATTCCTGTGGGACGCAGGCAGATCATTTACCGCCTTGAAGATTTTTTTTTTTCCTTATTGGAATTTGATTGAATTGTGTTGTTGTGATCTTATTACATTTCATTTAAAAGATGTTAAGAATCGAACATGATAAGTTCTCTTTCTGTTTGTACTCATTATTTCTTTCGATTCCCAAGTCTCACCCAGCTGTACTGCGGCAGGTCGGGGAGGAGAGGTCTGGGGGGCACCAGGCCGTACCTCTCGCCCAGCATCCCCACCAGCATCTGGCTGCGACACACCTCCGACAGGCACAGCTCGGTGGAGCGCTGCGACTCCTCCTCCGTCACACCCCAGCGCAGCTCCACCTCCTGCAGGTAGAGGCGGCGTGACGCGGCGCGGCGGCGGAGCTCCGGGAAGACGCTCCGCACCAAGACGTCACGCTCGGAGTGCATGTCTCTGAAGGTGGAGGAGATGAAGACACGCACACTTCGCCACCTGAGGACAGAGGAATGAGGTGGAGTTAAAAAAAACAACAACAAAAAAACATTTTGGACAGTTAATCCATCGATTAAAAGAAAGAAAAAAAAAAAAAAGAGCGTCTTAACTACCAAAGTAAAAGACTGCTGAGTACTGTATCTTTACCATTACGCAAACTTTACCTTAAATTTGGGCTGGCTGGTAATGAGACGGCGTTGTTCGTGGTCTGAGGGCCTTTAGCGCCCTCTGCTGGTGGGATGTTGTACACTTTGTCCAAATGCTCCACGTGATCCAGCAGCCTGGAAGATCCTCGTTCAGCCACGAACCTGGTCACATAGTTCAAGAAACATGTTAGAAAATACATTTTCTTGCTGACAGTAGTTTGTTCTCAGCCTGACGCCGGTTAGCTTAGCATTCGGACCGGAAACACAGACTAACAAAATCGACCTTTCCGCACATCTAGAACTTATAAATTAACATTGTGAGTAAATACTTAACATGTTGTTTCATTGCTTGAGAAAATGTTACAACCGGTTCCCTCTTTGGACACAGTAAAGTTACTGTATAGTAAATTTAAACCTTTGTCGCCCCCTTCTGGCAGTGACAATAATTTAAAAAAAGCATACAATAGCTACATAGCCTACTCAAGAAAAAATTACAAACACAAACACTTTACAAATACTTTCAAACAGAGTTTTATTAAGCTAAGCTAACTGGCTGTTGGTTCCAGAATCAAGAAAGAAAGCTAAATAATCATATTGACTGAAATGATGAATGAGCACTACGTAAAATATATTCATACCATTATTACTGTATATTTTACCTCAGTATTTGTTCGCTGAAGCCTGCCAGCTTCACCCAGTTCCTGTCGGAGGTTTTATCTGCGCGTCTGTAGACTCTAAAAAAAACCAAAAAAAACCAAAAAACATGATTTAGGATCATTTTTGAAACATTTCTTCAGCTCAGCAACCAACATTAAAAAAGTACAAAAAAGGGTGAGATTTAGTCAGAATTGTAAATATATAAGAAAAATATAGCATTACTGGTCTTGCAGGGAGATTTCCACCATCAGGGCTTTGTTGTTTATCTCCTTCCTGTAGCAGTGGACAGCCCACTCAGTTTCACTTGGGATCCAGGAGTCAAACAATATGATGATGTTGTCCACCTGAGACACAAGAGTGCATAAGCTCGTCAAAAACGCAACCCAGCACGGCCGTCTAAAGCAACGCTTCTCTGAGCGAAGAACCTAGAAAGTCAGGCGGAGCTACAGGGTCAGCAGACTGAACTACGCCACGTAGTACGGAGGTAAGAAACATCAGTCTGGAGGAAAAAACATCAAACGGAGGAGATGAACATCCCTGATTTCACCTCTGCAGCCAAACACATCATAACAAAGCACATACAGTGTGTCCAACGAACTGACCTTGTTTTTCTTGGCGAAGAATCTGTGATAGAAACTGCTATCAAACTCATCATAATTCATCTCGGAACATTTCTGTGAAATAGAGACGTTCATTAATAAACTGAATAAAGAGGGCAGAAATATTTTTCAGATGTGTCCATCCTTAATACACCAACATTGTGTTACTTGTGTTTTTATTTCCTTTTTAGATGTTTAAATTACTCCACTTCTTGTTTAATCTCTGTACATGAAGCTAAAACCGTGAAACAGGAGAAGAATACCGCAGAGAAACATCCTGACCTTGATTTGCTTGATCACACTTTTCACGTTATCCAGGAGGACGTCAGACTTCAGCTCCACTTCCTCACAGTGGCCGTGGTGGAAAATGCAGAGCTGACAATCTTCTGCGCTGCTGCTGATCATCAGAGACAGCAAAGCTCCCACGTCACATTTCTGTCACGATAGATGAGGTCAAATTATTCAGCCGTTTTTCTGTTATTCAGTTATTAGAAAGAAAAAAAAAATTAAAAAAACCCTAAAACACTCACGGAAGGAGAAGCTTTGTCATCCTCTTCCTTCAGCCATCGTTTCCTCTTGCGCCCTTTTCCTTCCTCCTCCTCCTCTTTCTCCTTCTCCTCTTCCTCCTCCTCTTTTTCCTCCCCCACCACCTCCTCCACCTCCTCTTCTTCTTCTTCTTCTTCTTCTTTTCTGGCTCTGGGTCCCGAGGCAGGCTGAAGTCCTGTTTCTGGCTCCAGGACACGTCGTCACACATGTCTGCGCTGAGCAGGATGACGGTTCGTCCGGGGAGCGGCGGCACGTTGTACCGACAGGAGATCTGAACCGCCGTCTCCAGGGCTTGGCGGTAGCGGTCCAACAGGGCGACGGTATAGTGCCTGTCACTGGATGAAGACACATAAAGAGGTAAATATGTGGATTTGTTTTCTTTGTCCTTTTTAAAAAAAAAATTTTTTAAATAACTTAAACTGACCAAATACATTTTCCAGCTGAGCTAAAAACTGCAAGTGTTAAAAACATATTCTCTGAAAGTTTGTCTTGGCTGCATCTTTGGTGTTAAGCTTTTAAAAGTTTGTTGTGATGGTAACTTCCCTAAGTTCACCTGCCAGGCAATATCAGCAGGTCAGTGACTTATTTTTATTTCTGATATAATTTTTTTTACTATACAGTGAACCCTCGTTTATCGCGGGGGTTACGTTCCAAATAGAGACCGTGATAGGCGAAATCCGTGAAGTAGTAACCTTTTTTTTTTTTTACAATTATTATACAATGAAATACTCCATAATACATTGAAACCAAAGAACAAAACCTTTTTACAGGCCCAAGCATTTGTTTAACAAATAAAAGTACTGTATAAATGTTTTTTTTACAAATAACTACTGTACTGTAAAATAATAATTTTAATCATCAATACGAACTGAAGGCTTCAAATTGCTGAGATCGGCACCGCCCCACTGCGACCCGAGTCATTGGATTAGAACGGGAGGAAATGAAAAATGATTATGAAAACAAATACAAAGTACAGTAGGACAAATAGTGACTCGTGTATTTCACTGCTCTTCTGACTGAGCCGCTGCATCCTGACTCCGCTCTGCAGCGGTTCTTTCTTCTAAAGCCGGCGGTGCAGGTGTGGTTTTTCAAGAGAAGAACATAGTTATCGGTAGTTGTTGTCGCTCTTTTTTCTTCTGGGCAAAAAGATTCTTATAAACCGACATGCCACCATCGATTATTTTTAATTTGGCAAGCTGTTTTACGTACGTGTACATATTAAACCGCAACGTTATTGACAAACAGGTAGAGAAGAAGCGGAGAGACTGTTTAGCCAATCAGAATGCAGAACACAATGCACGATGCAAATCCGTGAAGCAGCGAGACCGTGAAAGGTGAACCGCGTTATAGCGAGGGTTCACTGTACTATTATATAGTATTTTATATACTACTTTTTTCAGCCATGGTGGGCATCGTTGCAAAAGCAAACTAATCAGCTGTTCATGTGTTTATTTTAAACTACTGTGGCTGGTGCGTTATTTTGACGTTTTGTTTTGTTACGCACCATAGAGACCCAGTTTAAACAAAAACCAAGACGCATATAAGTGATGTCAAAATTAGGAAAACATGAAAGAAAATGAAGCATCATCATACTTGGCCTTCGTGAGCTGGGCCTTCTTCATCTGGTACAGTCGACTGATGAAGGGCACACCCAGCGTCATCTTCACGCGGTTTCTTTTGGTCGTCTCCCACGTCAGGTTGTTGAAGCGACGGCTCTTGGGAATCTTCTTTAGGACGCCGAGCAGGATCTCTTTGGCAGAAGGGACGGCCGCCTGCGACGCAGAGGCTGAAGGACACAGAGTCGTACATGTACACATCAATGCAGGGTTCGGTTTTATGGTATTTGTTTTGGCCAATCAGATATAAGACTGTTGATATCAAGGATCTCTGCTACGGAAACTTTCATTTATTTAACAATATACCAGTGATTTCCAATCTATAGTATTTATTTACAGACAACAGTTATTAACACATATACACGTCACATTACAATCCAAGTTCTGATCTCACCGATAGCGTGAAGCTCCATGACGACTTTGTAGGCAGCGAGGAACCTGAAAGGAAACTGTCGGCTCTGAGTGACGGCTTTCTGTAAGCACAACGGAAAAAAACATGTCAATTTAACTCGTCTTTTTACTTCCTGTGTTTCTATTTCAAAATACGATTTTACAACACAGCTGGTTATGGTGTGTCGCACCTTGTTGGTCAGCCTGCGCAGGATCTGGTTGTGATGAGCCTCGCTGATGCCCCTGGTGATCATGTTCCTCAGGTTCCTCAGCATGGCCATGAATGGAAGAGACTGACCGTCTGTACAGTGGAGACGTTCGTTGTCAGTGTGTGATCATCGACATGTTGGCGAGTCATGTGACTGTAAGACTGAACACATGCATCTTTAGTCTCATGCGAGTCGTTTTGGATTTCAGTGGTCGGCTCAACTTAACATTCATCTACGTGATGGAAATATGAAGTGGGAACTGCTTAAAACCAGATGGGAAATTGTAGGTATAGATACACACAATTAATATGAATGATGAAGCATTTCTTTTCTTTTTTTTTTTTTTTATGATGACTAGGAGTCATTTTTTCCACGTCGTCATTCAGTATGAGCGAGCAATGCCGAGTTTATGCTGCTCTGCCCTGGCAAGCCTGTGCACGCTGCTCAGTCTGCACTTCTTTTCTGACCTATGAGCTTCTCCCACGTGGCGGCCTTGTTGCCCTCCAGACAGAGCAGTCGTTCCCAAGTCTGCGGCTCTTTGAGCTTCATGCGCTGGCCGGCTCGCTCTCTGTCCCACACGCCGTTTATGCCACTGTGGGTGAACGCCTTCAGGTCAGCAGGATACCTGGGGGGAAAAAAAAACAAAAACAACCACGTCGCCTTTTAATATGCAAAACTACCCCGACCTTTTTTTCTCCTGCAGCTCCTTGTTTTGAAGAATAAGTGAATTAAAATGCTGAAGGACAGTAAATGCTCAGTTTCTTTTTAATAATCTTTTAGCGGGTCAAAAAGGTTCATAGTTCTCGTGCAGGTAATTTAACTACTCATTTTAAATTTCCCTGAAATGTGTAAGCAATTTTAAACTGAAACATTTTAATTCCCACCTTTTAGCATTTACAAACTGCATATCATTATTCAACCGGTTTAAAAGAGGTTTACATATATTTTTTTTTTTTTTTAAATTGCCAAAATTACACCAGAAACTGTAAAACCATCAATTATTGTCAGATTTTCAAATTTCCGATTGTCCTTGAATTAAATGTGTGCCACCGAACATCAGCAAGAAATAACCCAATCAGAGCGTCAAACAATATTATTTCATGAAAATCCCTTTATTCTACACGTCTCATTTAAAATTTGGTCAAAAATAAATTGTTTGTATGATCCAGATTCTGTAAATATTTCAATATGTGGAGCACCTCCTCTCCCCTTGTTGCCAAGAAATGGAAATTAGACAGATGTTGAACATGTGTATGTTCCTCTGTGCTTCTTACTTTTTTCCCAGAATGGCCATGACGTGTTCGGACGGCTCTTTAATGTGAAGCTTCTTGATCATCCGCTTCATACTGAACTCACTTTGCTTCTTGTCCACCACCTTTTTGCTGCCCTCCACCTGCAGCTGCACGAACACACACACACACACACACACACACACACACCAGTCTTACACGTGAGGACTTAACTCTACGTAAATCCCACACGGAATGAAGAAAAACCCTTCATTAACTTGTAATTTAAAAATTGAAACGATCCAAAAAAAATAAAACTTATTTAGTGACACAATGGAAAAGTATATTGACATACAAACTTCTTGAGAATAGATTCATCTGCTCGGAGCTTGTTGGCCCAATCCTTCAGCTGCTGATCCGTTGGTTTCTGGAGATCACACAGAATAGATTTACAGCCTTGTGAGTTTATCATCGTGACAATCCGAATCTGAAGCATGTATTCACTGAGAGTTCATTTTAACAGTAAAAGCTGTATTCATTTATTTATTTATTTTTGTGTATATAGTATGTGTGTGTGTATTTATTCATTGGTTTTACTTTTTCAAAAAAAAAATATTTGTATTTATAATCTATATTTTATTGTATACGTATTTGTAATTTTTTTTCCTCATTGTGTGCACCTTTTTTGTGTTTCTACGCTGTTGTGACGACTAAATTTCCCAACTGTGGGTTTAATAAACTCTAAAGTCTAAGTCTGTTTTTTGAATCAGTAAACAGAAGATTTTTTTTTTTTTTACAATAGCAGGGTTGTAATATTAGTATTGCTTGGTGAAACGCATCTGTACCTTTCCCTTGGTCTTCTTTTGGTTGTGTTTGCAGCGGTGTTTGCGCGTGTTGTACTTCGCCAGCTGATACTCGCTGAACTGCTTGAACTTGTCCGCCATCGCCTTCTTCAGGCACATCGGCAGGGAGCGGCTGAAGCACTGGAGAAGCGGACGGTCACAGGTGTTTTACGCGGTACTGAAACATCGAGGTGCCACCGCGCCGGAGACGCTCGCTGAGACTCACCGTGCTGTAGATCCTGACGACCTCCAGCCAGTCGGAGGGCAGCTGGACGGCGGCGCAGAAGTATCTGCGGACGTGTGACTTGGTGGACGGCTGGTTGGCAGCCAGGGCCAACAGGAAGTTTGCTGTGATGCGGATGTTTAGCTTCTGTCGAGTGTAAACTGCCACCTGGATGGAAAACAAAGATTAAACATGCTGAATAGACATTTACATCCCAAAAAGACTGTTTAAATGTGTAATTACTGGAAATAATAATGCAAAAAAAGTGGCAGTATTCCATTTTTTTGTACAGTTGTTATAGAATGTTATTTGCATATCTAAACACCCAATAAGAAATATTCAAGTATGAAAAATATATATTTTTCTATTAATTAGCGTCTATGAAATTGTACCCAATGTCCACCATTTTTATATAATATATTAACATATTTAGTTTTTCTATCGGGTCTTTAATTTCTACATTAACTGGTATTTTGATGCGGTGCGATTTTTTTTTTTTTTCCGCTCGATTGGTTTCCATGACGACAGGATGAGGAAGTCCCCATAGAGTTAAAACATTATGATGAATTCAGTTTCAAGTTACGGTTCAGACGCGTCAATCCAGATTGAGAAGAGAAAAGAAATGAAATGCCTTCAGATACAAACCTGGAACCGTTACGCACCCGCGCAGACACGCAAACACACCTTGAGAAGAAACTGCGGGTCCCCGGCAGAAATGTCCTTCGCCAGGTTTGTGATTCTGGTCCAGACGCTGTCCTCCGAGTCCCAGTCCTTCGCACCCGGAGCTGTGCTCTTTTGAACCAGTGAGCAACACACGGCGTTCAACAAGAGATACTGCAGGACAAGAAGAGAGACGAGAAGTTAAGAGTCACTTCAATCAGCATCCGCGAGTATAAACTCGACAGCAGCACAAAAAAAACCAAAAAAACATTTCATCGATTTTCGCTGACCTTTTTGTCTTTCAGCTCCTCTTCAGTGTTTTCATTTCCTCCGTCAAACTCTGCAAATTCCTCCCGTCTGATGACCACAGCTTGCTCAAGTTCCTGGTTCTCCGACTCCATTTCCAGGACGGGTATCTCCATGGTCGTTCCAGCATCCGCCTCCTCCTCCTCTTCTTCTTCTTCTTCTTCTTCTTCTTCGTCGTCGTCGTCAGACAGCATATCATCTTCCTCAGCATGCTGAGGATGCAGAATAAGTTCCATTAAACCAGTAATACCTCTAAACATTTGGACGTAAACAGAGCGTGAAAAGATGCACAGCAACGGAGTAAAATATATTCTTCATAAGCTTTTTACCGAAAATAAGATTTTTGCATGTAACCCCTTTGTAATAACCAACATTTTTGAATAGTGACTGTAATTTATTTCCATATTTTTCTCTGTAAATGATTACTATTACATTTATTTTGAAACTGAATTACATGTAACTAGTTATTCGCCAACACTGTTCCTAACAAGCACATAACCTGTTCTGTTGTATGTTGCGTAAAAAGACGAAGAAAAAAAGATTTCATGTACCACGCTTGTTTCCTCAAACGAGCACGGCGTCGCCGCAGATATTTCCTCCCCGTCTTCGTCTCCTCCCTGAACCCGATGGAGGAACGACGGAGGCTGAGTGAAGCGATTGAGCAGAGCACCACCGTCCAGGGACGTGGAGAGCAAAGAGTCAGTAGGGACAGAGGAGGTCAGGGGAAAAGAGAGACGAGGTGAATCGCTGGTTAGGAGCTTGTTGTGGGTGCTGAGGAGGGGTGAGGTGAGAGAGGAGGAGGTGGAGAGAAGGGAGGAGGAGGAGGTGGAAGACAGTCTGGAGGGCTGGAGAGACGGACAAGAGGAAGGTTGTGCTGCGAAGTTCATGAGCGGAGAGCACAGCTGGGGCGTCATCGTGGAGGTCGGGACCAAGAACTTATTCTCCAGACTCGGAGGAGCATAGTTGGACAACAAGCTTCTTCCACATGCGGCCGCCGCCTCCTGCTGCTGCTGCTGCTGCTGCCGCCGCCCTCCTGGTGCCATGTTTGTCGGCTGCAAAGTCAGCGCCCTCATCTCTGCAGAGAAACACATCCATTAAAGGGTCGAAGGTCATCACAAACTGGAGCCTCTCCGCTCAGTCACATACGCTTTGAATCCTAGACAGCATTAAGCATCAAGACGGTGTTGCACTACTGCACTGAAGGGCGTGTTGCTCAATAAAAGCCATTCAATCAAAGGGAGCAAAGTCCGAAGACTGTCAGCACCCAACGGATGACAAGGTAGGTAGGTATTTACTTTATTAATCCCCGAGGGGAAATTTTTTTCTTTAGCAGCAGGGAGCTTTACCAGGATAATATGCAGAAATCTGGCTGTGCAAAAAGAGTCAAACATGAAGAATAAAAACTTAGCTAAAGACCAAAGTAAAACTCTTTAAAGTAGTAAAAAAAAAGTATTTAAAGAAAAAGAAGAGAAATCATTTTTAAGCTGGTTTAGAGTTGAGTTTTTGGTGTCTGCAAGTCCTAAATGTGGACCTTTCAAATCATGTCAGCCACTAAATGTACCTGGTATTAATGAACGCTACTGAAATACGAGTCTACATTCAATAGTGGTGATGATGTTTCCTACAAGCCTGCTGACTTGTGCCTGCTGATGACTCAATAGTTTGCATAGGTGTGGCGGTTAGAAATGCGCACTCACGCCAGAAGCCGAAAACTCACCGCAAAAACCCACAATTCAAACTCCGCAGGCACAGCGCCGACTCTGAGCGACCGTTTCCTCTGATGCGTATCGTTACGATTTAACGTCAGTGTTTGTTTGCGACGCTTTCGGAAAGCTAAAAGTGCAGCCGACTTCCTGTAAATGTCCTCATCGGCCGAGCAGCTGCTTGGCGACTCGGTCGAGCCGGAGCGCGCTGATTGGTCAGATTTATTGTGTACTTTTTTACCGTAATAACGCGCGGTACGGGCACCTCCCGAGAAAACGATCAAATACCGAGTCAATTAAAAGCGGAGTTGCTCAGTATGAAAACGATAATCGCATAAAAAAAAATTAAAAAAATAAAAATACAATAAATATATATATATATTTTTCCCGCTATGTTAACTTCTGGAATTTAGAGCGCTGCGGTGACGCGGTGACGTTACCGTAACTGTTCCTGCGCTGCTCACAGAGGAAGCGCGCAAACGCTCCATTTCCGCTGCAGCAGCGAGAACGGGCACGTCGAGGGGGGAGAAGAAGAAAAAAAAGAAAAAGAAAGAAAAATGTGGAGAGTAAGGACAAACTGAGGCCGGAGAAGGGACGTCGGAACCACAGATATACTCCTCGTACAGTTCGACTTCTGAGTATTTGTTGTTATTCAAAGTCCCCGGCTGAATATTCGACGGTTTGAGGGGTCGTTTCGAGGTTAAACCGTCCTCTTGTTCTGCGCTGGTTCGCTTTGAGGAAGCAGGTCGGCTTAGCCAGCTGAACTAGCTTAGCCTCCTCGCGATGGGCACGAGAGCAAGCCGTCTACAGGAAGACCCGGTCCCCTCTGCTTTCGGAAAGGATGGCACCAAGCGGGATTCCTACCGGAGACCCCGCTGCGCCAGGCCCACCAGTCTCGTCGTCGACTTTTCGGGGAGCTTCGAGGACACGGAGGCCAACCAGAGCCGATCGGAGGAGGGCAGCGACTCGGACCTGGGGCAGCATGGGGCGAGCGCCGACGGCAGCCCCGCCGACCACCACGGCATCCCCTCCGGCATCGGCCAAGCGTCGCCCGCGGACGACAACCGCAGCGAGGGGAAGCCCGAGGAAGACGGCAACGTAAGCCCGGAGGCTCCCGTCGACGCAGAGCACCAGCCCGGAGAAGAGACAGGCCGCACGCCCCACCGCACTTTTTCCGAGCGGCTGCCCGGGAATCGCCACTCTTCCTCCCGCAGCGTTGGCGCAAGATCCGCCCGGGTCAGAGGCGCGCACCAGCGGCCGGTGTCAGAGGCTTGGATCGGCCTTTACCGTGTTAACAACCGCCATGGCAGTAAGTTAACGAATGATGTATTTTTTTTAATTTTTTTTTATTATTATTATTTGTGGCGCATAAACAAGACTTCCCCAAATAACTATCTTTCTTCCACCAGTAGTTGGGGTTCGTCTCGTATTCATGTCAGGACAGCTCCCGTTTTCTACAGAAGCTCCACGGAATTAATGGATGAGTTAGAGGCTGACAATATACAATCATAATATATGTAAAGAAATGTGGGTTATGACTGTTGATGCTTTAATAAGACGGATGACATTTAAATGACGGCAAGAGTGGGTGACGTGTTCAGGGAAAAAATAATAGTAACATAGACATGATGGCCAAGTAAAGTCATTCACTGACAACCTGAGTGGGCCATAATGGTCAAATAAATTCAGAGAAAGACATCACACTTTACTTCAAAGCGGCCTTTGAGATAAAGAACACTTTTCTATTTCAATATCTCCCAGTGCAACCGTCAATCAACCCAGTCTGACATTTAAAATGGATTACTTGAGGACTTTACATTCCTGGACAGATAATCTCTTTTCCTTTGCTGGCATGCTGACTAAAGTCATCAGAGACCCTATTGTATAAAACACAGCGATGGCGCAGAACTACAAGTGGTGACATACGAGCTCTTTCATGTCACAAGGCCCCCCCGCTGACGGTAGTAATTCCTGCAGAAAACATTTAGCAGCCCAGCTGTCATTTTTTTTGTTGTTGTTGTTGTTGTTAAATTGCATATAAAAGGGGGAACAGGAGTTTTGCAGAGGACGTGTAACCGCACCACTCGGGCAGATAGTCAAGGGAAAAAAACCCAAAAAAACCCCGCTGAAGATGGTGGAGATGTGACGGCAAACGTGACATCTTGATCCCAAAACAGACCGTGTGGTGTTTTCCCAGGCCAGCCCCTCCGGCGAGTGTGGGGAAATGGGTCACAACTTCACATGCCCCGCTCGCTGCTGGCAAGCAGCTCAAAGATGGAGGGTGAGGAGGAGGAGGAGGAGGAGGAAGAGGAGGGGTGGGTGGGAATGTAGGGCACCAAGGCGGCGTTTCCACCCGTCTGTCCCGTCGGCTCCAGCGGCGGCCTCGAGCGGTGCACACGTTTAATGAAGCTATTTCAGGGTCAGCTACACCCGAGGTGGCATCGCTTCTCCCTCGGGATGAGAAACCGCCACGTCCACACCGACCGACCGACCGTGACTTCAGTCTGCCTCTTTCGGCCGACGGCGTCAGCCCGCGTGAACTACGATGCCCAAACACGGGCACTTGTGCTCGGGAAGTGACTGCGAGCGTCTTCTGTCGTTCATTCATATCGTGTTGATCTCGGCCCTGTTGTGTGTGTGTGTGTGTGTCTCTCGCAGATATCCGCTGCCCTTTCTGCTCCAAGCCGTTCCCCGGCGGTCGGATCGAGGATCACCTGTTGAGCTGCCTCACATCCCCTCCCCTCCCTTACAACAGTAAGTGTCATATCTGCTTCTTCTTCTTCTTCTTCTTCTTCTTCTTCTTGAAAGGCTGGAGAGGCTTATTTTGCCGTGTTTTGTATTTACAGCGGATGTGCTCAGTAAAGACAGCGGAGAGTGCTCCATCTGTTTGGAGGATCTGCTTCAGGGAGAGACCATCGCAAGGCTGGCTTGCCTCTGCGTCTACCACAAGAGGTGAGTCCAGCTGATGTGGCACATTTTAAATATTAAGTGGAGGGTGGCTCTGCAACAGTGTGCTCTAAATGGCGTGGGGGGATTTTTTTTTTTTTTGTGTGTGTGTGTGTGTGTGTGGCAATTTCCAGATCTGAAAACATGGCGGCTGCACTCTGGTTTTAGAAAACAAGGAAGCAGAAGTTATTTTGTACTTGTGGCGCATATCTACACATTTCTGATCAATAAAGAGACCTGCCGTCCTTTCCCACGATGTGATGTTGTAGACGTATCTCGGCCATCGCAGCGGAGGCGCCGTCATGCTTTGAAAAGGAGATAAGAGCTTTTACAACTGTGAAAACAACATTTGGATTCTGTTTGTGGATAGTTTTGTCCGCTTTTGGGAACTTCTGGGAAAAATAAATTGGCACGAAGTTGGGAAAAGGACCACCGGGGTGTTTTTGCAATGTTTCAGCCCATTTAGAAGAAAACACATTTTCAAAGCATGTTGTAATGTTCGACTCCCAAGGAGCCGCCGGTTTGAAATGTTTACAAAGATGAAGTAATGCGTCATGGTGAAGATCGGACACGCTACGTTGTTTTTTTTGTTTGTTGTCGTTGCATCATAATTGTGCGTTTTAAACAGATGTTTGACCGATTTTGGAAACAGGATGTCTGACCAGTGGCGGACGACCAGCTGGGAGGAAGTTCGTCTTTTGTGTTTTGATCGCGCGGTGTTAAAACTTTTCAGCCCGTAGGTGTGGTTGTTTGACGGACTTCTTTAATCCTCCCAGAGGAGCAACTGAGATTTCGGGGGGAAAAGTCTGGAAGCCAAAACGGTGACTGAGCTGAAATAAAATCCGGGTTTTAGTGGCGGGTTAGCATTATTATTTCCATTATTGATTAATATGTGTTTTGCCATAAGTCTGTGGAAGACTTGGGTGCATGTATTTGGTGGTCCTCCTGAAGAAATCGATGCCGATTTTGTTGTTGTTCTTAATCACTCTTATAGAGCTTAAACTGAACTAATCAAGTGTTTGACTCATTGTTTCAGCTCTATTTCAGTAATTAAAGACCGTAAGAATGAGTAGTGTCCCCTCACACTTTGTCACGTCTTATCTCTGGTCCCCTTTCATTTAACGACACTCATCCACAGCCCGCTGCAGTGATTACATTTAATCTGGTTTCGTGCTTTCAGTGAGTGGATTCGGCCTTGTGGGACACGCGGCTATCATAAAACACACCGGAGAGCTTTTTGCCACATTAACACGAGTTAATTAAAGTGTGATGTCTCGGCGTCCCTTAAATCTGCTCTGTCTCCCTGCAGCTGCATTGATTCCTGGTGCAAGGTGAAGCCCTGCTGCCCCGAACATCCCTTCGATTGACTCGCGGGTCACAAGTATTCTGCACAGTGGCCAACCCGACTCAGGTACGTACGACTTCGGCGATAAAACACGAGTGCCGTTTTATGGGGAATAATGCCCAAACGAAAGAGTGAGGTAGCTCTGATGCATTTGATCAATTGGCTCGGCGCCAATCCCAATTGGAAACCTGCCGACGCCACGTCGCCGCCGACCGAAAGCCGTAACCTGACCCCACCACAGGCCTGTCAATCAAACAAGACACCCTCCCACCCCCCCCCCCCAGATATAAGGCTTTTTGAAGTTTATTTTCAAATTAGCAAGGGGGGATTATTTTCAAATGGACAGTTAGAAAACGACTTTAGCTAACAACACCGAGGTAACTCGTGGAAAAAAAATTGATTGACATAGAGTTTTATGAGAAGTTGAATTGGAGTCTGTGGAGGCTTTGTGGAGGCGACCTCTAGTGGCGCTCGGCGATATTGCAGTTTAAGGCACTTCTGCATCGGCCTCATTTTTCATACCCGGAAGCGACGTCCGCTTTTATATATAGTCTGTGATTTAGACACAGTCATTACAGCATGACCTCCGTTTGTCTAACTCTGTCTCTTTCTGCCCTTACAGGAGACTACACTGAATCCCAATAAAATCCCAATAAAAACAAAACAAAAATTTGTAATTGAACAAACAGAAGTCAACTGTACTTCCCAGTCGCAAACCATTTCGAGCGAAGGACGAGACGATCTTTAAGAGAAAGCTACGCTTTTTCCCCCCGACGATCTCCACTTCGATCGCTCCATTCGAACTTTCACACCAAACAGCTGCTCCGTCTAATCTGTGGCCGAGACCCTTGTCGGAACAGAAGTGGTGGCGTCACCCCCCCCCCCTTTTATTCTGTGGACTTGGCCTCGAAAACCGTGGACATTTTAAATAATAATACAAAACAAAAAGGCGGATAAATATCATCCCAGAACGATCTCAAATCTGGGGACGAACGCAAAAACAAAAAAAAACACAAAAAAGTTGTCTTGACTGTGACTCTGGATCGTCTCCTGTGTATTTTTTTTTCTCCCTCCGAACGAGTATTTTATCGAGTATTTTGCAAAAAAAAAAAAAAAAAAAAAAAAAAGTATTGTTCCCAGTTCACACATTGGATGAATGTTTTTCTTTCCGCGGCTCACCCCAAATGAACCAACCTCACACTGAAAGCGTGAACTGTTACCACGTGGCCACGTTGCTTCATTTTGACGCAGCTGGAGGTTGAGAGCTTGTTCTTGGTGAATGGGGCCTGCCGTTACTCAATGTTTTCCCGTTTCTCTTATTTCCTGTAAACATTTCAGGGGAAGTTTTGGGGGGAGAAAGGGTGGGGCTGATTATTTTTTTTAATTTTTTTTTCCAGTTGGTCAGTCTCTCGTAGGTGGTTGGTTAACGCCAAGTTTAATGTGCTGCTACTTGGTGAGTGTTAGGAAAGGCTTCGGTATTTCACAGGGCCATTGTGGCGCCGGCACCAATGTGAGCACTTTTGTCCCTCAAGGCAGATTTTTCTTCTTCTCCTCAACAAAAGGTCTGGGAGAAAATTGTGTGTGTGTGTGTGTGTGTGTGTGCAGACAATGACCAGGGACAGGATATGTCCTGAGAGTGTGTGTGTTTGCGTGTGTTTACTGTAAATCGCCCAGAGGTCTGCTTGGTCAAAGCGGGTTATTTTTTTTATGTTTTTTTTTTTTTTTTTTTACAGCTCGTTCCGAAGTACATTCGCGCTGGCAAACATCCCGTTAAACGTGGCATTTGGTACACAACGTGGTCTGCTTCTACCTTCTGAATGCGGTTTGGGGTTTTGTCCTTCCCCTCTCTCCTTCCTCCTCTTCCTCCTTTTCCTCCTCCCTCCTCATTCTCAAACGCTCTCTGGGTTGTTGTAGTCCGGATTTTTTTTCTTTTTGGGACCAGGCCCCAGGCGACAGTTTTGCCATCTGGTTACATGAATGCCAGATCGAGTGGGGGGGGGGGGGAGGTGGGGGTAAAGGGACGGATGGATTGAGGGATGTACTTTTATGGGGGCATGTTTACACCATGTGGCATCTGCCTCTCTCCACAACACTGGAGGCTACGGACAGCTGATGGTTAATTATTACATAAGCGGTCCCCTCCCTTTCCCCACTTTTCTTTTTTTTTTTTTTTTAAAGGATTTTAGCTATGGTATTATCACAGCGCTCATGATTATTGCTAAATGTGTTAAATGGCTTTCCTTTTTGCCTTTTCTGTGTGTGTTGATTGCCGTTGCCTGGTAAAGGGGGTTTTCTCGCGCAAGCAGGTGTTTGTGGTGTTTTGTTTTTTTCGGACTGAGCTGAGGTGGAAGCCCGACAGTAAGGCTGCTCAACAGATGCTGGTCCGATGCAGGTTGTGCAAAGGTCAGCAGAAAGAACAACAACAAAAAAGAAACATGAATCGACCGCGTTTGCCGCCGCCGCCGCCTCAAAAAGATGCGTCCCGCTTCACGTGTTTAGCTCTCTGGTGCGGATCAGTTTGGAGGTCGAGCCCGGTGCACACGCTTCACCGGAGCCTCCCGGGTTTTAATTTTCTTTTCTGGCGTTCTGCAGTCGGAGGTGCTACGACTCGTCACGCCACTAGAGGGCGGCCCTGTGCATGTTTCTCATATTTTGTATTGGAGAATAGAAATGCCAAAAGTCTTGTCTGTGTGTTTTCTAGGGGGGGGGGGGCTTTTTTTTTTTTTTGCGTGAAAGAGAGAGAGAGAGAGAGTGAGTGTGTGCAGAGGACAAGGTACATTGATGATCATTAGATGTTACATTTGTTGTGGTGATAAGTTATGATGTTGTATACTTTGGCTGGGAGGGGTGGGGGTGCTTGTGTGTGTGTTTGGGAGGGATGGTGGTGGAGGTTGGGTTGTCGATCGACATAACGGACAATCTAAAAAAAAAAAAAACGAAAAAACAAACAAACCACATGACTCATTTACTTTCTTTACCCCTCTTAAGCCGTGTGGTGCAATACCTCAATTTTTACCAGTGCTAGCTAAACGCTGTGTGTGTGTGTGTGTGTGTGTGTGTGTGTGTGTGTGTGTGTGTGTGTGTGTGTGTGTGTGTGTGTGTGTGTGTGTGTGTGTAACTAGCTCCTCCCCCAACCAACGATGGTATTTTGTATAAATGTCCCTAAATCCTTGGTTTTGAATCGCAGGGCTCCGAGTCCGCCCTGCGATCCGAAGCAGACGTGTTAGTTGGGAATGTTTTTCAAAGAGTCGCCACAGCGGTATCTGCATCCCCGAGATATGGACAATCTGCCTTTACGCTGGTATTAAAAACAAATTGAATTTTATTTATTAAAATTGTAAATATGTAATGCAATTCAAGAAAATGGCTTGGTCCTTGTCTGTTCAATATACTGTTTCTAAGCTCCGATCTTTTGTATGTCTCAGAAATTGTTTTTATATGTATTTTTTACAATAAATATGTGTGAGATGTTTTGTCCATGTCCGTTTGTTGTGTTTTCTTTTCTTTCTTTTTTTTTTTTAAGTGTCAAGGAGTTTCTGCTTGTTTCGCGCATTTAAAAGTGAGACACCCTCCGAGGTAAGATGTGTCATAATCAATCAAACGTGTGAAGAGTTTAACTCGGAATAAGTTATTTTTAAACGACATAAAAGTCCTAAAATTTCTCAAATATATAAACTTTTAAAGGAGAGTAGAGCTGAAACGATATCAAAATAGTTCCTTATGTCTTTTTTGTCATTCGACTAATTTTTTGTTATTTGTTGTCAATTTTCAAGCAAAAATGCAACAAAGTGTTCAGCTTCTAATATGTGAGGCTTTGATGCTTTTCTCCCATTTTAAATCAGTTTGGAATTTATATCTTTGGGATTTAGACAGTTGGTCAGACGTCTGAAGTCTCCTATTTGTACTGTAAAACAGATATTTCTTATTTGCTATTTTCTGATATTTATACGCCAACAACAGTTAAACTAGTCCGTTAATAATAGATTAACAATAAAGAGGATTAGTTTATAATTTGGAAATTGACTTGGAATTATAGTTTTCTAAAACAAAATATTGAGAGCTGTCAAAATGTGTTCCAAGGAAAAGGCCTCTTATCAAAATATGTGATGATGTACGAGCAGCTTTGTGTTGGTGAGTGCTCACCCTGGTTCGACTCTTCTTCTCTGTCAGCTGGCGATGAAGCCGATGAAGAATCCGCTGCGCTCACGATCTACCTGGACATAAGCCTCATCTGCACTATCTGCATCACAGTCTGGAAAAACTGTGAATGAAAATGTCCTTTATTTTTCTTTCTTTGTCTCAGTTTTACATAAATGAATAAAAATACAAAATATTCTTAAATGAGGTAAAGGTTTTTTTTTGGCATTATAACCAAAATATTTGACCATTATTGAATGATTTCTATATTTATATATTTTTTTTACATTTGGAGCTCTACCAAATGTGTCTTTAAGGAGCATCGATATCAACGACCGTCTCTCCCGATTGGCTAATTTTTTGATTGACACACGTCCAGACCAACCACAGGTTTTCTTCTGTCTTGTTGCTTGCTGGCTTCGTGCTAACTCCCATGTTTTCTTCCACATAAAAAGTTGGACGGTGGGCCGTGCTGAGGGCTGAAATGTGACGTGAGCTCGGGTTTGTGACATCACAAACTTACCAAAGGCCAAGCAGCACAGTTGCTGAGGCTGTGTGCCTTTTTCTGTAGACAAATCACTATAACCTTTTAACAGTATTCATACAGCACGTAGACCTACTTTATAATCAAAAATAAATCTGAATTATATGGTACCTTTAAAGTCAAATGCAGATAATTCATTAGATCCAGAGGGTCAGTTGTGGGACATTGATCCTTAATGCAAAATATAAGATGCGATGAATGATACTAAATACAGCTTTTATTGACGCGAGGACATTCGCAATATAAAGCAACATGAACATAAAATAGTGCAAAATGTTCTGCATATTGTCTTATCACATGACTCCATTTAATATAGTAAACCTGTAGTTAATTGAAATAATCTGAAGGTATTTGAGAGGGTCTGACCCCATTTTCTAGTAAAAGATACTCCGATACAAGAGAAATAGCAGAAAACTCACCACAGAACAAGTTAAATCAGTATTGTTTTGTCACTGTAATATTTACTCGTATGTCATTTACATTCTTACTAAGATGTGAAACCATTAAGTCTGTCAAACCCTCGCGGTGGCATCACGGTAGGGCTGCGACTAACAATTACTTTCATGATCAATTAATATGTCTTAATTCATTTTCTTAATTCAACTTTTTGTAGATCCATTATTTAAAAAAAAAAAAGTGGCTGCAATTTTTTTTTTACAGCCCGAAATGACGTATTAAAATTGTTTTAGTTAACAGTTCAAACGCCAGAGATATTCAATTTGATATCGTTTACTCAGCAACCAATAGAGAAGCTGCATCCAGATCATTTCAGAGATTTTAGTTTTCTGCTTGAAAAATTAGCAAGTAAACACTTCTAACATCCACCCAGGAAAAGCAGCGTTGTTTAACTCTAAACACCCTCTAAACCCAGAAGCTGCACCGGAGCCGACTGGTAAAAAGAAGAAGGAGTGAACGATGCATCGTGTGTGCCGGTCGGCCCGAGGAGAGCCTCAGCCTCACCACAGCGACGAGTAGTTGAACTGGATCCGCAGCAGGTACCTCATGCGAGTCTGGGCAGGATTGTAAACTATGAACTCGTTGTAGAGGAGGGAGTATCCGCTGGTTTTACCCTTTCCTGTTTTCATACCGGGGCCCATTGGCACCGTCACACCGTCCCTGAAGAGGAAAGAGAGACGGACAGGCATTCAAGTAAAAAATGGAGACGCTATTTTAGTAGTTTTAACGTACAAACTGCTGTAAAAAAACAACAACTGGGAAGTCTTCTCATCCAAACGCTTCATATGCGATGATGCTTCGTAAACTGGCAGATAGTGATTAGAAATATATTCATAGTTTGTATATTATGGCTGTAAATGCAACTAAATAATGAAGGAAAAGTCTCTAAGTTTCCTACATGTTGGAAAGATGTTGATTCAGATCCATATTCAGTAAATATTCATGTTTGCAAAGCTGCGACCACAAACAATGAAGCTCTTCCTGCGGTGTGTTCACGCCGGCGTCTGCAAGGTTCTTTACTAAATCCCAGGCCTGAATTATACAAATCTAATAGTTGAAATTATACGATTTTAAATGCTACTGTGGTTTTGTAATTCCTATTTATCTTAGAACTAGGTACACCAAGTGTGCATATGGCACTTAAATGTTTGAATAAGGAATATTTTATATCTTTTCCAAATTGTGTGTATTGAATTTAAGCCATTAACAATGCAGAAGTTCGGGTATTTTTATAAAAAAAAAAAAAAATTAATTGTTGCAAAATCAGGCAGAAGCAGCTGCAGCAGTAAGGAATTAATCACTCAAAATGATCACAGACTAATTTCCTGTCGAATCAACATACGACGTAAAATGATTCCCTTCTGTAAAAAATAAAACGGGTGTTCACGCTGATCAGAAGAACAATGAGGTCATAAGAAAAACTGTTGTTAAATCTACTAAACCGGGCAAATCACATGACACCCGTGACGAAGGGTTGTTTTCAGTTAGTCAGTGGAGACGCACGCACTCACACACACACACACACACACACACACACACACACACACACACACACACAGAGTGTAAAGATTTTTGTTGTGTAACAGTTGTGCCCGGCTGAATCGATGTTCGGCCCTGTGAGATGAAATGTATCAGAGTAACGAGATGGACTAACAGCGCCACAGAGTTTTTGGGGTCAGGTCCGGTCTGTCCAACTCCCTTGGTGCTGTGTTTTCCTGCAGGCAGGTTGTTGGCCTCGTAGTCGGCATCCCGCAGCTCGTTACTGTCTCCCAGGGCGACCTGCAGAGCAAACACAACACACAGGAAGCAGGAACGTTCAACAGCGCTGCATCGTATCTTAAACAAACAATTTTGGACTCTGGCTGACATGTGGAAGGTCTGAAAATGAAAAGTAAACTGTAAACTGGTGCATTTTTTGTATTTCCAAAAAGAAAAGCTAAAATGCAGATGTATTGTAAATAGGATGTTTCCTCGGCAGCGGCTGAAACACAACATGGACTGTAAAACATCAAATGAACTCACTTCACACAGCAGCAGCAGTCCGATGTGGCTGTTCTTGTTGGCGAAGCAGTAGTTGGCACTTTTTGAGGACATATCAGCAAAGTAGATACCTTTACCGAACTGGATGAAGGAGAAATGAGGAGATTACAAGGTGCAGCTGTTACATGTTGGGAGGGAATTTCTGAAGTTTTATGGATCATTTGATTGGAAAATTACAAAGATGTTAAAAAAAATTAATTAATTAAAAAAATATATATATATATATATTTTTTTTAACATCTTTGTAATTTTCCAATCAATATATATATATATATATATATGACGAATTGTAGTCTGAAAATAAAGAACACTCTGTGTTCATTTAGTATTTTTGACTTAATATTTTCCTTCACTTCTGTTAAATACTCAGAGGATTTGCTTATGAGCAGCGGTGGAAGAAGTATTCAGGTCTTTTACTTAAGTAAAAGTACTAATACCACAGAGGGAAAATACTCCACTATAAATCCTGAATTCTAAATATTTAAACAATTCAACAGCATTATCAGAAAATTTACTTAAAAGTTTTAAAAGTAAAATTACAGTAAAATGCTCCCCACAGTATATATATATATATATATATATATATCATATCCTGTAAGATTATCATGTGTTTGTATTGTTTTTGTTCTGTAAGATCCACGCATCTCCCAAACTCAGAAAAATACTTGTTTTCAGCTTTGTGATGATATATTTTTTTTAGCTGATCAAAGTGGGTTTTTAAATGGTTTATTTAACTTTAAAAGTAGGAGAATTTTCTCAACCTTTAAAGCAACATTTGATTTTTTCCGTTTATTAGAAACATTTTAATTCAATATTGCCAAATTTGGAGATACGTAGTTTTCACTGGACAGAAAGGGGATAAAAATTTAAAAAAAAAAAAACTGCAATCTTAAAAGTAACTCAAATGTAGTGCAGTAAAAAGGACAATATTTGCCTCTGAGATTTGGTGGAGTAGAAGGATAATGTTGGATGAAATGGAAACACTCAGGCAATGAACAAGTACCTTGAACGTGTACTTCGGTACAGTACTTAAGTAAATATACCGAGTTACATTTCCACACAGATGATTAGACAAAAAAACAGAAACAAGTCAGAAAGAGCGCATGTATGCGTGAACTTTCCTGCCCTCCACTCCCATCCTACCATGTAACCGGTGACGGGGGCCTCGGGTGGAGCCACTCGGAGGCCCTTACTGAGGATGCCGACCCAGTTAGTGAGACGAGAACCGTGCCACAGCAGAGTCCTAGCAGACAGGCAGGCAGACAGACAGACAGACACGCAGGGCAACGTAAAGATCACCGTCAATAAAAAAAAAAAAAACAATTGGACGAAGTCCATAAACCAGTGACGGCATTTCCACGTACTTGTTGTGCATCTGGGACAGGAAGCTGCTGCTCTCCCCGTCTCTGTCCAGCGAGAAGACGTCGAGGACGGTCATGGTGTAGTCGCGGTGGGTCGGGGCGTGAGTGGACTGCAGGTACTTCTCGATCACCTTTCGCGCACGACAGAACAGGGAAGAGAAGTGAGCGTGTCGCAGATTCGAGGCAAAAGCAGCCCGACAGGTTCCTGAAAAAACTGCGACCACAGAAGTTGAGACGTGTCATCGAATGCACCGATCCGGCCCGTCACAATTATTTGAGCTTCCATAATCGTTTGATCTGATCGGTTTAAAAACAGCCGGATGAAGCTTGACACATATTTCCATCGCTATTTCCAGGTCGGCTAAAAACGGTGATACGGAGTGAACTTTTACGTGTTGCTTTCCTAGTTTGACTGTGATGGTGCGTTGAAGCAAACTGGTTGATTATTGAGACGAGCCTGAACCTGGTACTCGTGGCAGCCGGAGTCCAGAGGCTGCAGCTTGCACTGGAGGGAGCGGTACTGTCTGTCCAGAGGATTCTCGTCGCTGTCTTGACTGGACTGAACCATTTTCACTGCGATCTGGATGTCACTCAAGGCCTTAAAAAAAAACCAAAGACAGCAGACAGACGTCACAGTTAACAAAACGAGGTATTACGGCATAAAGTAGCCAAACCGGAACAAGCGCAAAAGAAAAAGAAGAAAGTGACGGGGTTTATGGGAAATCTGGTCTTATCATGGAAGTGAAGAATAATGCATGTTACATTAGTTTTTAACAAACTTCTGGCTGTAAGAGACTGCACTTTGTTTTTCTGCATGCAGTATGTGTTGAATTAATATAATTTAAAAAGCATTTAAAGCCTTTATTTTTTACAGTAGACAGCCTTTGTATTATATATTACAGTCACAATCTGTTATGATATTTTTATGGTAATTTTGAGCCCCCTGATTCTCCTAATTCAAAAATAAATGAAAAAATGGGACTAAAGTATTTCTGTGATGTGCAGTATGCTTATTATCATAGGATGGGATTACATATGACTCTTTATTAGGTAATAGGTTTTTTTTTTGCAATCACAACTTTTTAGTTCTGAAATTTTACAACAGAAAAAAAGGGAAAAAGAAAATCACTTCAAATTTTGCAAATCGCACGGCAATTTTTGGAAAAAGCTGCAAAATCAAATAATTTGCGATCGCAACGATCACAAAAAAAAAAAAAAAAAACGCACAAATTCAGACAAACTGACACGACAAATTCAGAGACGCTTTACCTCCAACAGGGAGATTTTTTCCTTCAGCTCATCTTCTGTGCGGATGATTGGGGGAGTTTTCAACCTGGAGGATTAACATCTCTTAAGTTACAGCGAAACAGGGAACGATGAAAAGGATTCAGACGTCAGTTTTCCCGCAGCATCACCGCTAACGGTCGAGCCGCGTGCTTCCTACCCGAAGTCGTGCGGGATGCGGGTGTAAAACTGGTTGCACGCTTCCAGCAGCTCGCGACTGCTGCCTTTCTTCGTCTTCAGACAGTCCTCGATTGTCTTCAGCGCTGCGTGTGGCTGCAGGATCTACTCCAGGTCAGCTTGCACAAATAGGAGGGGGGGGGGGGGGGGGGGGGGGGGGGGGGGGGGGGGGGGGGGGGGGGGGGGGGGGGGAAAGAGAGAGCTTCCAGCAGCTCGCGACTGCTGCCTTTCTTCGTCTTCAGACAGTCCTCGATTGTCTTCAGCGCTGCGTAGCCGGCACGGATCTGCTCTGAGGTCAGCTTACCTGCAAGTAGGGAAAGAAAAAAAACAAGTATGAAAAGCATGAATTTAGCAGCTTGATTTATTGTGTCTTTTAAAAAAAAAAATGTTGTAGCATGGTTAATAGTTTTAAATATAAATGATTATTTTTAAAAGTGAAATTCGAGGATTGTAAGTTGTAAAATGAAAACGGCATGTCGGGACACGCTCCAGTTTCTGCTGTGATTCGTTTTTTAAAGTCAGGACCGACCGAGAGGAGCTTTCCGGGTGTCAAACTTCATCTCCAGCACGCACTCCTCCATGGCTTTGAGGTCACAGATGAGCTCCAGGAGAGACTGAACCTTCCCGTCCAGCATGGAGGTCCTCTTTTTGGGTGCAGCATCCACCGTGGTCTGGTTCTCCTCCTGGAACGGTGAAAAACATCCACCAACGTAACGACAGACACTAACTTCACTACAGCGGAAAGTCCTTTTTCCACAACGCCGGGTCTTAAATACAAAGATGTTGAGGAGATGGAAATTTGTTTTGTTCTCTCTGGCGACACCTGTGGCAGTAAGTGATGACTACAGCTGTGTTTTTGGACTTCACCTCCCAGAGATCTTTGCCTGTGTGACGTTGTTTCTTTTTCTTTGGATTTGCAGATGTTTCATCGTCTGCAGTGATCAGTCATTTTATTTTTGCAACACAAGCAGAAACCGGGAAAGACATACTGCCGCAGGCTCAGTCACCATTGTGTGATAAATAGCGACTTAACAGATTTATCTAAATGAAAATCTTTTGAGATTTTTACTTCCACTGTACCTTTTCATCCGTGCAGTAGTCCATGAACACCATGTCATATTTTCCAGACACTTTCTCAAAACTCGCCCGGTGTTCCCACTCGTTCTTGGTCTTGTCAAAGAACCTGCAGCAAAACAAAACACGTGTCCTCGTATCACCGAACCCACTTCCACGCAAGACGCCCGGAAACCTTTTTTTTTAGTCAGTTACGCAATCTCACTTTTTCTTGAAGAAATCTTTGGCCTTCGGCAGGTCTCCACCGCAGGCTGTGAGGCTGTTCTGACCCACTTTGCCCACTGCGGAAACAATGGATAGAAACCAAGCAAATACAATCACCACGTTGAGTACTTTCATTCTGTCACTTTCGGTTTTAGAGTTACAAAACGTTTTTTTGTGACCACCGGTCCGTGAACATTTGTGATTTCAGCATGGAATTGAGCAGAGAAACGTCAACATTTTGCCCCAAACTCTGGAAATCAGCATCGGAGACCCTCGAAATGCTTCAATTTCGGTGAAATCACAAATGTTCACTTGCTCACAAAAAACGCGTGTAACTCAACTTCATCAAGAGGCGTAAAGGTTATAGCTTCCTCCTGCTCTGAGCGTCAGTCAACTCACCTCTGCCCCATCTCATCCACACACTGTAACTCTTGGAGCTGTCGTCTTTCAGCAGCTGGATCAGGTAGTATTTGTTGTTGTTAAACTGAAGATTTGTCTGTGAAATGAGAAAAAAAAAAAAAAAAGTTTGCTGCGAGCTATAAAAATTAAAAAAAATTCACCTTCCCACAAAACAAAGTGTAAAATGGAATCCGTGACAGTTTCAAAGCCTGACCTCGATTGTATTACATCAGAAATCATTTACGCGTTATCAGTGATCAAGAACCTCATGTAACATGTAAACTTTGCAGGTGAACATATTAAGAATGTGAATTAAATGTTAATAAATATTTTTACCTGGTTCAGCATCACGTCGTAGACGTCATTTCCTTCGCAGTAAACATGAGCCTTCAAGAAAAATGTAAAAGTGAGTGATATGAATGGAGGTAACTGCACCTGCAGCCAATAGAAACACAACATGCTTCTAAACTTTACATTTTCTCTCTTTAAGTTGTTGTTTTATGTGGTTGAAGATGTCAATGATTCCGTATAATAGAGAGAGTGCTATATCAGTATTATATATATATATTAAAAATATCAAATCAGTTGCCAATTTGCTGTTTTATTTAGGAAAAGTTGCTTAATATCGACTGCTAATTAAAACCAAAGGCAGACGTGAATGTTGAGTTTCAACTCGTGTGGAAACAGAAACTTCACCTTTCCCAGTTTGGCTTTGCATTCAACGTCCACGGGAGCTTTTCCCTTCATGACCACCGTCCTCACGACCTCTGTTCATCACACAGATCACAAACAAGAACACTCAAAAGGGGAACTGACGTCTACGGTTTACGACGATATCAGAACCACGTTACCTTCACTCTTTATTTCTTCTTCGGGCTTTGCCTCTGTTTTTGTCTGACTCTTGCTTCGTCCTCTCTTCTTCTTCACTGCCGGTTGCTCCGCCGTCTCCTCCTCTTCCTCTTTAACTTGAACCGGTTTCCCATGATGAGTCATCATGTCACCGGCTTCATTCAAACATTCTGAACCCCCAAAAAAAGAGAACAGAAGACACATTTTAAACACCTTCGGTGGCTTCTTAAATTACACATATATGTATATATAATTATAAAATTATACAAAAGACAATATGCATTTCATAATTCTCCTACTGTTCCTAAAAAGTTGCTCTGAAGGTCAAAATTCAATATTTAGGAAACAGTACAACGTTAAAATTAAGAAAACAAATATAGAAAAATCAACACTATTATTATAAGAATTCAAAATTAGACACGTTCATTAAAAAAAAAAAAAAAAAAAAAAAAATCCAAGCAGAAAATGCTCAAATCTCAAATAAAACGACGACATATATGTTGTAACACTTCACACACACCTGGTTTTACAGTCTGAGAGCGTATTTTCCTCTTGTACTTGGTGACGGGATTAATCTGCACCATCTTCTTCAGGTCTACTTCGTAGGACGTCCCGGGGCCCAGCGTCAGGGCGACGGAGGACTTCCCCGACGAGACGGCCGCGTTCAACGTGGCGCAGTCTGAGGACGAGTACGGCTCCCACTGCCCTTCATCTCCCTTCCACTGCCACACTGACGGCACAGAGAGGAAGCAGCGCTGCTCAGGACTCCTTTCATAACAGCACTTTGAGCTCTGGTATCCTGTCATTTGTGGTTATTGTAGATTTTATAGAGCATGTAAACAATGCATTGAACAAAAATACCAATAATATCAATAAATCATGAAAACAATCTAGCACAGCGGGCCTGGTATAAAGAATAATCATACGTCCCTGTAGTAGTTCATAATTAAGGACAACAGCAATAAAGATTCACAGGACACCTGAATCAACTTGAAAAACTATTATTTTTCATTTAAATATGGACTGCAATCGGCTAAAAAGAACCAATAGCAGGTAATTTTACTGTGCATTTTTATATTTAATATTTTTTTACTGTTATTTTATTTCTTTCCTGTATCTATAAATGCTGCTGTAGCGAAAGAATTTCCCCTTGGGGATTAATAAAGTAACTATCTATCTATCTATCTATCTATCTATCCATCTATCTATCTATCCATCTATCCATCTATCTATCTATAAAGTGAAAAATAATAACACAGGGGTTCCCGCTGCAAGTCAGATGTCAAATTCTCTGACTTTCAATGACTTAACAGTTGAATTTCTGTTTTTCTTTTCCAGCGATTTGAGAGCATTATTTAGAAGTTCACAGGTTTTCACTACAAATTTGAAACCGCTCAAACAACAAACTAATTACAACGACTGCCGATCAGCAGTTTTACAAACTCTCCTTTTTTTTTTTTTTTTTTTTTTCCTGTTGTGTACTCTTAACACTCAATCTTTGCAGTCATCATTTTGAAGCCAAAACTTTTTGAAATGTTTTATTGTTCTAGTGTATTTTTTTTTTTTTTTTTTATCCCAATATAGACAAATACTTCATGGAAAATTAAACATTTTAAAGATATGGCAACTTCAATTTATGCTATTTCTTGACTTGGACCAAAAAAAATAATCAAATAATTCCCCCCCCCCCCCCCCCACCACACACACACACACACACACACACACACACACACACACAGTTTGTGCCTTGAAACACCTGCAGTTATTATTTAAAATAGATTGAATGTTTTTAGCCTCTTTTCTTACCACTTATTTAACCTTATTTAACCATATTTTTTTGGTATGATTCAAAAGCACTCTAAATTACAAAAACGGAAAATTATAAGCTTTATAATAATAATAATAATAATAATAATATGTATGATAGTTGTTGTTTTTTCTTAACGTACCATATAAATTAGTAATATAAAATACACCCGTGCAAGTGTCTCGTGCTGGTGTAACGCATTGAGAATAAAGCTGCTTGTTTGTTTACACCTTTATATAAACAATGAAACTCTTCACGGAGGGTAAACAAGCGTTTATAGCATTGAATTTCCTGGTCTCCTCTGCGGGACATGTCCCCGGTCCCATGGTCACCCAGCAGCAGCCAACGGTCGCTTAAAAAAAACGGAGCACCAACCTGTCTCTGACCCGACGTCTTCATTTTCTGGGACAGTCTGACTTTTGTTTGTCGAAGATCTTGTTCGCCTCATGGTGGTTAATGTAAAAAAATATATATATAGCTCGCTAGCTGCAGCGGAAGTGGGACAGCAGGGACAATAAACCCGGGGCGGGAAACTTTTCCTTGTGCTGTTTCCAGGTCGGACCGGTATCTGCGCACGTGCCGCCGAAGATCGTTTAGAATCGAGATGAATCACTCTGTGATTAAAATAAAAAAAATTAAAAAAAACGTTGCGTGCGCATGTTGACAGCGTGACAGCGATTTTAAACGAGAAACAAAGTCTGAAACCACAAGTTTTGTTGTTATCTGTGTTTTATTTCCAACTATATTTATATTTTCGACAAGTGAAGTACACATTGGAGATGTACCGCAAATACGGGGAGAGTGACTCCTCGTCTCTCTGTCTTCTAAACAGGGGGAACAGTGCTTAGGAGAAAAACGTTCCGCCTTGGCCGATAGTCGGAATTATTTTGTTGAAGGATTGCTAAGGTCCTAACGTGCCTCTGCGCTTCTCAAGGTGCGGATGAAAGTTTGAGTTGAATTTTGAGTCATTTAAACACCGTTCAGACAACGAAGATATGGCATCACGGAGCTACGGGGCCTGTGTGCTCTGTCAGAGGGTGGCTGTCGTGAAGATGATGTGCAGGGTGAGTCATGTCGGCGGCTGTCATTGAACGCAGCGTCTTTATTATGGAGATCAGGCACATAAATGGTGACCACAGCTTAGATAAAGAAACAGAGTGTAGTTTTTTTTTTTTTTGGCTTTATAATCACACTGAGACTGGACTATAATTATGAGTTTGTTTTACTAAAATCAAAGTCACATTTATCTTACATTATTCTGCTTTAATTTGATTTTAAGTCAACTTTTTTGACCTTCTAATCTCAGGGAATGAGTGCAGCTGCTCAACCCGAGGCCCAGGTGGATTTCCTGAAAGGAGAACCCCACAGGAAGCACCCAGGTGTCACCAACCTGAAAACTCTACGACTACCTGAGCACCTCCAGACGGCTGCACAGTCCATCATTCACGGTGAGCTCAGTCATCTTGTTCACAAACCTGATGTTTCTGTAGCTTCAGTGATCCCCAAATAAATCAAAACGTTTTCTCATTCTCCGATCTGTCCACCCTGCAGGAGCTGAGGTGACTCGACTCCCCGAGCGCACCCATAAACTCACAAACTTCCTGTGGAGCAGGAAGCGAGCAGTGGATGATCGGACTGTGAGGCAGAAGGCTGTGAGCTTGGAGAAGGACCTGTGGGAGAAGGCCATGAAAAAGAAAGGAGGTGGGTGACAGGAATTTAAAAATAATAATAATAATAATAATAATAGCGGTGTAACAACAGCTGAAAGGTTCTGTGTCGAATAAATGTGCTTCATTCTGCAGATGTAGATGGGCAGGCGGTGGAGGACCACATCAGGAAGAAGGTTTTCTCGGAGCTCAGAAGGACGACTTATCACTGGACCCCCATGAAGTAACACGTCATTCATCTCCTGCACGTGTTCTTCAATATAAAGACGTCGTCCCCCGATTGACAGATCAGCCTTTAAAGAAAAGCCAGTAAATATAAGAGTGTCGTAGGCAAACATGTGTCTCACTCTGTGTTTCAGGTACAATGAAGAGCTGGGTGTCATGTACATGGCGGCTCGGCTCGCTGGGGGCTACGCAGCAGTGAGGAGAGCTCTGAATGAGGTGAGGAAGCGGAGCGGAGGAGAAAATATTCACTGCAGAGTACGACCCTGAGCGGTCGGGAATGAGACGTCTGCTTTTATCTTTCAGATAAAGAAGAGGCATCCATCGTTCGCCCCTCAGTCTCTCCTGGATTTCGGTTCGGGCCTGGGAACAGTCGCCTGGTCAGTGTGCTGCATTAAGGGAGTATATACGCTCGGTTCCCTTTCAGCCCTAAAAACAAGCTCAGAGGGATTCGTCAGTATTTTTTTGCGCCTGTGTGATCGCTGCAAAAGAACTGAAACCCCTCTGAAGCGATCCAAACCTGAGACCACGTCGACAGGCAGTTTCAGTTTGGCAAGTTTTTTAAGTGCTCGTTGCAGATCACTAAACCTGTATTTTCTGAATACAAAGTCCCCCAGTTTTCCTTTGCCTTTTGTCAGTGAGTTTTAGCCCTCGCAGCTTGCCGTAGACACGTCACGTGCTATTTGAAAATACATACAGATTGAACAGAAAGAGAAGCGAGTCCTCTTTCAGAAGAACTGAGACCCTTTTCTGTTGCTCCACTATTTTGCTCTACTCTAAGAGGATTAAATTAGTGTCTAAATTAAACTCAAGCCATCATCTGAGTGTCGTCTTCTCCTGCAGGGCGTCCCACTCGTGCTGGAGCGACTCCCTGAAGGAGATGGTGTGTGTGGACAGCTCCGGACCCATGAACATTCTGGCTGAGCGACTTCTCAAAGGTCCACAAACACACTATTTAAATCATTTATCAATGTCAAACAAGTGATTCAATGAGAAACTCAACATTTGTGTTGTTGTTGTTGTTGATGAGCAGGTGATGACGAAAGAGCAGAACCTCACATCAAACAAGTTTATTTCAGACAGTTTCTCCCGGTGTCTCCGAAGGTAAAAGCAACAAAAATATTCAGCGCGTGTCCACTGTAGGAAAGTTTTGTCCATTTTTTTTTTTTTTATATTCAGGCTTCAATTTTGACTTATGAGACAAAAACTGGGAAATGTCTTACATTAAAGTCACATGCAAAAATATTTGTTTCCCTAATTGTTCACATCTTGGTGCATGAATAGTTTTTTTTTTACAGTTTTTATTATCCAGATCTATTTCAGTAATGGTATGATATAAATTGTTCGCAATTTGTTTGGGGGGCGGAGCTTTAAATGGTCCCTCCGTGGCTTCTGCATAACTCCTCCTCCCCTTTCACGGGAATCAGTTTTGGTACATGTGCTGTGATCTCCCTGTCGGTGTGGTTTTCTAGCGAGCTCCGTCTACCGAGGAAATCCTCACCGTCCTGTTTTTCCTCCTCCAGGTGCAGTTCGACTTGGTGGTCGCCGCTTTTACGCTGTCGGAGCTTCCCAACGCGAAGGAGCGAGAAGAGGTGGCGTTCAGTCTGTGGAGGAAGACGAGCTCGTATCTGGTTGGTTAAAACGATAATAGAACTGACAGATGATGTCCACTTTATCATCCTGCGGTCCTCTGGGTGATGATATAAAAATGTCATTTACAGTAGAATATATTCTGGTAATTACCCGTGTTAGTGATTATAATGAAGGGTTTGGTATTTAATATTCTAGGTGCTGGTGGAAAACGGGACCAAAGAGGGCCATCAGATGCTCATGGAGGCCCGAGACACTTTATTAAACGTATTTGAACGCATTCGATAAAATAAAACTTCACACTTTGCTTGTTGTGTAAATAATTTGAACCTGTTAACTGAACTGAACTGACTTTTATTCCAGAAACGAGAGAAGACTCTGTACGACTCCAGACCAGCGTCGGTGTTTGCTCCGGTATTTTTTTTTTTTTTTTAACCCCACAGCTGGTTTAAAATGACTTCAAGCCAGCATAGGTCTCACTCCTCTCCTCTCTCGCTCTCTCGTTTTGTTTTTCCAGTGTCCTCATGAACTGATGTGTCCTAAACTGGCCGTGGAGGCCGTCACACCGTGCAACTTCCAGCAGACGTACCTGCCGCTGCCTCTGCCCGGGGTAACAACTCTGTCTGTGTGCAGAGTCTCTGCTATAAATCAAACATCACTACAATCAATCATAAGAGTTCATTTTCGACCGCTAATAAAATAAAACTACTTTAGATGTTTAGTTCTGGGTGAAGAAGTCACCGTATTTACTTTTTTTTTTTTTTTTTTTCTCAGCACCATGACTGTCAGACAGAGAAGTTCAGCTACTTGATTCTGAGTCGGACAGAACCGGCGGAGGCGGGACCGGACGGCGTGGACTGGGCCAGGCTGATCGCACCGGTGCTGCGCAGGACCCGACACGTCCACTGCCACGCGTGCTGCGCTGACGGACGGCTGCAACACACGGTGGTGACGGCACGAAAACACAGCAGGTGAGCCGTCCCGCGTCACGCAAACTCCACAGCAGTGAACTGATTTTATTCTAAAAGTTGGGATTTATCTAAAGAGAAGTGTGGTTCAAGAGCTTTATTTCATTTTTCTATTGTTGTGAAATATCTGAGGACTGTATTGGGGGTTGATGCTGATCACCAGGTACTTTTAACGCTTTAACTGTGCACAAGAAGACGCAAAACAGTGACCCACTTTTTTTTTTCCCCCATTTCATTTCATTCCAGAATATATTTTTTTGTTGTTTTAAGATGTTAAACAGAAGACAAAGCATTTTTTTTTTTTCAAATTCTAAATTCTTTGATTGAAGTCAGATCTGATGAGACTAGAGGATAAGAAGACCAGACGTTCAGTGTGAACTTTTGCTCGCTGAATAATGCTGTTGTTTTTTTTTAGTGTAGCCTTTACGTTCATTGATTTTGGCTCCTCTGGATTTGCCTGTTAACTGCGTTTCATTTTCTTTAATCAGAGATGTGTACCGCTGCGCTCGGAACAGCGACTGGGGAGATCAGCTGCCGATCATTCAGCGAGGTGAGGAGGACGTCCAAAGTGATTCAGAGTGACGATACAACTCGCGATCCTTTAGACCTCTGAAACAATGAAAACACCCGACAGCGGAGATGAGATTTCCATTTTCAACAGCTACATCTGCATTTCCTCTCTGGGGGGGGTTAAATACCGATGTGTGATTATAGCTGCTCTATTGTATAACACCTTCAATAAACCATTTTTTTTTCCTTCTTCTACATCTGATGTAGCTGCTTTCTTATGACCTTTACAAAGTCCCAATACAGGGACTTGAAATATACTCCTGCACATGCTTCAATGCTCCAAGTTAAAATTCAGAATCTGTGGATAAATATCCCCAAATTACCCAATGAAGTGCCGATCTTAATAGTTATTTCCTAAGATATTCAGCTCCCAAATCATTAGCACATCGGAGCAATGAATTTAGTGTCTTGGCAGAACACTGGACCCCATCAGATGTTTGAAGTTAACAAACAGAAGGGCCGGTGGAGTCAATGATATCTACCTGGAACTATCCAAGGAAAAAGGAGGTTTGCTTTGTGGTTTTCAGGGATGCTGAGCACACCAGTCTGGGTCTTTACGGGTTACCCCTTCTGTTATAAAGACGGACTAAATTTGGGAACTGATAAGACTAGAAATGGCCTTGAAACATGCACCCAACCACTTTCTGGAGGGATGATTTCACCCATGCTGCTAGAGGCACCAAGCTTGGTGTACATGGTCAGTTGAAGGAGGTAATCACGCACACCCAATTTAGTGCTCCTTCCACTTACCATTCAGAAGTTATACGAGGTTCATTGCTTTTTTTACTTAAATTGGAGTCAATGGCAGCTCTACCAAAGGAGGACACAAGGGGGCGCCAAACTTGGTACGCATGGTCGGTTGGACGAGGTCATCGGCACACCCAAATTAGTGTCCCTCCAATGTACCATTTGAGAGTATTAAGAGCATCATGGATTCTTCTTTTGAATGGGAGTCAATGGTAGTTTCTTATAACACTTGAATATTTGCTGCAACAAAACAGACAAAATTACACCTTAAGAACTCTGATTTATTGATCTTGACATAAATATTTATGCTATGTATCACAAGAAGGTCTACACTGAGGCTTTACTTCACTATCAAAGGAAATGACATCATATTTGATGATCTACACTAGTGTTGGAATATGGAAACCTGGAATGTACCAACAACATAAATTGCATAACTTATTTCTTCCCTGTGACCACACATTTCAAAATAAAAGGATTAGAAAATTTTCTGCTTGGCTTTGTTTCTTGCAAGTATGACTTTAAGAAGATATATGTGACTTTTACAGATATACAAAGATGTTTTTTTTTTCATTGTAGAGATATTTTTTATTTTTCATCTTTGAAATATTCTTTATTTATCTTTCATCCTGGAATACGTACTTTAAGAGTTTCATGCTGGATGTGCACTAGTTTGCGTGCCAATGCTCAGATAATTAATGTCAAAGCACAGCAACACTCATCACACACTTAATTCATCACCACGTCAAAGAAAAGATCAATCACCACACACTCAACAATGATACCACAGAAATATGCTAACAGTAATTCAAGATTAACAGTAATGACGTGTTTAAAAAAAAATAATAATAATAATAACAACCCCAAAGCAAACTCAGGATTTGCATGTTACACTCAGGAACATTTAAATAGATCACAGCACTACAACTTCTGGTATATTCCACAGCAGAGCGACAAAATCATTACAACACACTTGGTGCAAAGTAAATACAGTTTCTTTTTTTTTGTTGTTGGTTTGTTTTCTTCAAAAACGATTCGTTCGCACCCGTCGTCGGCGTGGACACAGTATGTCGAGATTGCAACATTCCCAATAAACCACACATCTGTATATTCTTTGAACAAAAAAAAAAAACCATCTCCTCCAGAATAGGGTAGGACATAGTTTCACATCATGCTTATAAATGATCAGTTTTGCTGGGAAGAGTACGAGTGATTATTACCATGACTTAGTGTCAGTAGAGTTTCATCTACCAGAGAAAGCCTCATGTTGTCCAGCTGCAGCAGGTTTTTTTTGTTTAGTTTTTTTCAGGAGGAGGGATGGCTACATGCTGACTGAATGGCTTTGACACAGATTTCTTCAGATTTCTACTTAAATCTTCCACCACATGAAGGAACCTTTTTTTATTTAAAATTTTGTTTTACTCCAAACGCTGGATGAAGTTCTCTGGGAAAAGTCCTTTGTGAGCGCTAACGCCGTGTGCTAACCAGTCACTCTCTCTGATCCCCGTCAGCCAGCCGGCATCCTGCAACAAACACACACATTAAAAAAAAAAAAAAAAAAGAAATCACAATCAGCCCGTTAAGACTGTATATTCCCGTCTTTACAGGATGGTGATGACCTGTTAATTACCAGACTTCCATCCCTGTGTTCCAGGTGTTGTACTTGTGCACTAGCGCTAAATATTTTGTGTGCATAAGTGCGTTTCACATTGTCCAGGACAGAAACATGCAGAGCGCCAAAAACGGTCCAAAAACGAATCTTCTTCTTCTTCCTTCTTCTTCATCTTCTTCCTCCTTCATCTTCTTCTTCCTCTTTCTTCTTCTTTCTTCTTCTTTCTTCTTCTTCCTCCTTCTTTCTTCCTTCTTCTTCCTTCTAAATCTTCTTCTTCTTCTTCCTCCTTCTTCTTCCTTTTGTGGGCAGAGCGTCAGCACCACCAACTGTCGCGACAGCTCAGTAGATGTGACGTATCTTCCGCTGCGCAAAGGATTGTGGGTCAGAACAGGCGGAGCAGCACGCTGGCCTGCAGACTACAAAATACGACCGGATGCAGTAGCACATCCTGGTACTTTTGGCATCCTACGTTTAAACATACTAAGTATCGGGACGTACTAAATCTGTTTTTGGCGTACTAATTAGTACGGTAGTGTGGATACTGGAACGCAGGGGGAGTGTGAAACTTTTCCACCCTGGACGGTCGCCATCTTGCACATGTAGAGGAAGGGGCGGGGCCACTGACGCAAAGAGTCAAAATTCCAGCACAACACAAGTAAGAGTCCGAACACGTTAGAGCGCTATTTGTTAGTGACCCGGCACATACGTCACACCGGCCGCTCTCACCTGATCCTCCGCTGAAGCCGTGGGAACCACCAAAACCACGTCGCCTCTCTGCAGCTCCAGCTCGTCTGAGTTTGCAGCCTCAAAGTCGTGCATTGTCTCCACCTGCAGGACAAAACAAACACCATCACTTACGTCTACAGACACCGGGACCGAGTTCACGTGGAAGGGTTCAGCGGGGGGGGAGCCGCCCACCTTGAACAGGAAGTCGTCAGGAAGCCCCGACACGTCGCCGGACGGACTCATGTGTTTGACGGTCTGGCTTTCGCTCATCACGCCGTTGTCGCTGATGGCGGTGGGGGAGATGATGTCGCCGTCGCGGTCATCGTCGCCTTCGTTACTCGAGGCGGGTTCGATGACGACGGAGGGGATGGGCATGTTTTCCTGAAGAGGACGGTCAGAAATTTAGGTCGCAGCGTTTCTAACCTCTCACTTTAGAAAAGTGTGTGTAAATCAGCCACGTTTCATGTTTGGATTTAACTTTCAGGTAAAGAATTTGGTGACAATGAACCATTTCTGAATTATTATCAACAAAAGATCCACTGATATCGAGTGGTTTGGGTGTCACAGACCACAAGATGCATTAGAAGAATAGAAGGACATGAATTACTGCCGATGAAGCTCTTCTCAGTCAGTTTTAATGAAACAGAACCGAGGAGAAGTCATGAATAAAGAAATCAGTGGTTCGGAAAACAATCCGGCTGTTTACAACAACTTCCACGACAGAAAAACATGTTTTGTTGTCAAGTCTATATATTTTAATTTTAATGTGAAACACTGGAAGAATCTTGATTTTTTTTTTTTTTTTTTTTTTTACTGATGATCTTTAGTTTCTTTTTTATTGGCTGTAATCTCATTCATTATTTTTGTAGCTTTGTTTTTTTTTGGACAGAAAAATTAAGTGATTGATCAATGAAACTATAGAGTGGCTCAATTAAATTCGGAAAGTCAGTTTTAACAAAATGATTCATAACGTAGATGAAGTGATTATGCCGAGTTTGAATGAGTGATCTGTTATTCTTGGTGTGAGTTTCACGTCCTTTATTAATATTTACCGATGGAGCTCCTTCGACTGGAGACGTTTTGTCCTCTTCAGCAGGAGGAACCTGTTTGAGAACAGAAATGACATCATCATTAAAAAGGAGCATCACTAAACCTGCTGCGCTTACTTCACAAAAACCTGGCAGATAGAAGGATTGTAGTTTGGTAAAACAAAGCGTGTCAGACACAAGCAATCATTCCCTCCACACACATCAAAGTTTATTGTGCTTCGTGAAGATTTTACGTTTAAATCCACATCTTTTACAAAAAAGTTATTAGAATTTCCAAGAGAACAGTTTCATACAAGTTGTAAATGAATCCAGTAAAAGTTGCAGCATAAACCTGATCAAATAACAAGATATAACAACTGAACTGAACAACTGAACAACAACACATTCATCACTGATCAAACGGAGAGAGGAGCCACATACCTCGCCAAGCTCCGCCTTCTCAGAGCTTGGAGATCCAACTGGTGACTTTGGGAGAAAAAAAAAATCACATTTAATCACATCAGTCCTTAAAGTAACTCATGTCACCATGGTAACATTGAAAAGTATCAAACAGAGAGGGAACTGATTTAAAACCTAAATCTGCACGCGCTACGATCAGTTGATACTGATGATGATGATGATGATGATGCTCCAGATGATGGTGATGATGATGATGATGATGATGGTGATGACTGGCGATGGCGATTGATTAAATTGCGGATGGTGATGATGATTACAATGATGATGAGAAGGTTGATGATGATGGTTATAGTGATGAAGATGATGATGATGTTACCGATGACGATGATGAGGTTGATGATTATAGTGATGATTAAATTGGTGATGATGATTACAATCATGATGACAGTGATGATGTTGATGATGATAGTGATGAGGATGATGTTATTGATGATGATCTTACCAATGATGATGATGATGATGGTGATCAGATGATCACTAATTGCCTCAGTGTTGTTATTAAGTCATTATAATTAATACGTCCACTCACAGCGGGCTTCTCCTCCTTCGGGCTGTCTGAGGGTTTTTCGGTATCTTCCTCAGCAGCAGGAGGAGCTGGAGGTTCCTCCACCGCAGCAACAGCAGCAGGAGGAGGAGCTGGAGGTTCCTCCACCGCAGCAGCAGCAGCAGGAGGAGAAGCTGGAGGTTCCTCCACCGCAGCAGCAGTAGCAGGAGGAGAAGCTGGAGGTTCCTCCACCGCAGCAGCAGCAGCAGCAGGAGGAGAAGCTGGAGGTTCCTCCACTGCAGCAGCAGCAGGAGGAGCTGGAGGTTCTTCCACTGCAGCAGCAGGGAGGAGCTGGAACCTCGTCAGCAGGCGGTGAACGTTCCTCCTCCTCTCCTCCAGCAGGGGGAGCTGGAGGTTTGTCTTGTTCCTCAGCAGGCTCTATGAGGCCGGCCTCTTGTGTCTCGGAGGCTGCGGGAGCCTGAGCAGTTTCACTGTTACCTTCGTTCTTATGCAGAGAAAAATGGAGGGAAACTCTAAAGCGGTTCACACGGGCCTCTTCGGCTCCAGACAGTACGCATGACACTCAATAAAAGCATCAGAATTCTTCACAAGACGTCTAAACAGACTTTCATAATTCATTAAAGTTCCTTCCACACTGCGAGTCACACACGCGGTTTTGTTTCTGCAGTGCCAGAAATGTTTTGTCAGATGACAAAAGATAAATTACACATAAAAGAAGTGACAGCAGAGCTCAAATCAAAATTAGATTATTATTTCAATGTGACGTTCGATACCCGCATAAAAAAGTTTCAATAAGAAAGATATTCCAAACATAAATACATTAGTAAGAGACAGACAGACAGATGTTCACAAAACTCACCATGTTGCCAAAATCAGCGAAAAATGACGGCGCAGTAGAATCCTTCAGAGTGCATGTGTTAGAAATAGAGAAGAAATGTCACAACTGACAACAAAAGTAAAAAAATACACAAAACAATTAGCGTTAACGAAGAAAGGGAAGAAGATTCAAAGAGAATTAAGAGCTGTGACGTCACAACATCAGGAGAGGAGACATGTGAGACTTTACTGGGATATAAAGGCTTCTGAGGGTTCAGTGAAATCAGCATGCAGCCATTAGGGTCTACTTTAAAAGTCACTACAGTCCTCTGCAGTGACCTCTGCAATGATCTCCAACCTCTGCAATGACCTCTAACCTTGTCAGTAACCCATGAGCTCTACCGTGACTTTCACTGCTGTCTGACCTCACAGTGACCTCAAACCTCTGCAGTGACCTCTGACATCTGCAGGAACTCTGACCTATACAGGGACCTCTGTAGAGACCTCTGCAGTTACCTATGACCACTGTAGTGACTTATGCAATGAACTCTGACCTATGCAGTAACCTATGACTTCTACAATGAACTCTGACCTTTGCAGTGACTTTTGACCAATGTAGTGACCTCTGCAATGAACTCTGACCTATGCAGTGATGCCTGACCTCTGCAGTGTACTCTGACCACTGCAGTGACCTATGACCCCTGCAGTGACCTCTAAAGTAAACCCTGAGATTGCTGTAAATAGTGATCCCTGCAGCGACCCCTGAAGCGACCTCTGACCTCTGCAGTGAACTCTGACTTCTTTAGCTACCTCTGATCTCTGCAGTGACCTATGACCTCTGCCTTGAACTCTTGACCTCTGCAGCACTCCTGACCTCTGCAGCGACCTCTGACCTACCTCCTGACTGAATTAGACTGAACAATGTGGTACTAAAAGAGATGTGATAAATCCCAAACTCTAATCAGAGGATTGTGATTTTGTCCCTGCAAAACTGCACATGTGGGTGCAAATGTGAGTTTAGTTTAAAAAGATTACCTGTGAAAATCCATTAAATGAATTGGTCACCTGAATTAAATTGCAGAGACACAAATTAGTATTAGAAGCCTTCAGGTAAAAATTAGTCTAACATGAGTTTGAAAGATGGATTAAATTTGAAATGAATGTGGAATGAACAAGCAGAGGACATTAAGAGGCGGGAGCAAGCAAGAGGAGAGACAGGAGGAGCTCAGGCTGGGATCCAGGAGTTGGGAAAATAGCTTTCACTTTGTTTCTCAGTCTGTAGGAGGGTAGACGACAGGAAAGGGTTCGTTCTTTTCATTTCTAGTCTACTCTATGCTAATCTATCACACTGAAGAAGGGAGGAAGCCAAGTACCTCTTCCTTTTCTGTATCTATCTCTTGATACAACTTTCCAAATCTCCGGTTTGCGGCCTCATCTTCGGACATGTCTGAATTTTCTGGTTCTTTGTGAATTCTGGGAATGTTAACTTCTTTTTTCCCTCCAGCAGACGCAGAGTTTTGTTGAGTGACAGAGGAGTCGAAGCCACTGCTGTTGGAGGCAGGACCTTCAGTCCCTGAAGAGGCTGCTGGGAAACTGTTAGCAAAAGGGTCTGCATCCCACCCGCTTTTCCCATCCCCAGTCACAGTCTCAGCAAATGGATCGAATCCAAAGCCGCCCCCTTTGTCCCCAAACTGAGTTTCAGCAAAAGGATCTGAATCAAATGCACCTCCTCCCTGTGTTTCCGCTGTTGAAGCTAAATCAAACGCACCTCCTCCTTGTGTTTCAGCAAAAGGATCCGAATCAAACGCACCTCCTCCCTGTGTTTCCACTGTCGGAGCTAAATCAGACACAACTCCTCCCTGTGTTTCGGCAAAAGGATCCGAATCAAACGCACCTGTTCCCTGTGTTTCAGGTCCTTGAGCTGAATCAAACGCACTTCCTCCCTGTGTTTCAGCGAAAGGATCCGAATCAAACGCACCTCCTCCTTGTGTTTCAGCGAAAGGATCCAAATCAAACGCACCTCCTCCCTGTGTTTCAGCAAAAGGATCCGAATCAAACGTGTTTCAGCAAAAGGATCCGAATCAAACGCACCTCCACCCTGTGTTTCAGCAAAAGGATCCGAATCAAACGCACCTCCACCCTGTGTTTCAGCAAAAGGATCCGAATCAAACGCACCTCCACCCTGTGTTTCAGCAAAAGGATCCGAATCAAACGCACCTCCACCCTGTGTTTCAGCAAAAGGATCCGAATCAAACGCACCTGCACCTCCACCCTGTGTTTCAGCAAAAGGATCTGAATCGAACGCACCTCCTCCCTGTGTTTCAGCGAAAGGATCCGAATCAAACGCACCTCCTTCCTGTGTTTCAGCAAAAGGATCCGAATCAAACGCACCTGCTCCCTGTGTTTTAGCTTCTGGAGCTGAATCAAACGCACCTGCTCCCTGTGTTTCAGCGAAAGGATCTAAATCAAACGCACCTCCTCCCTGTGTTTCAGAGGAAAACACTCTTTCGCCGTCTTGTCCCTGAGTTTCAACATGATCTCCGTAAACTGATGTCAGATCAGTTTGTTTGGCCGTAACTCCTTCAGCTGAATTATTTATACTTCTGTTGTATATCTGTTCATCATCGGTACTCGCCCAGTCTCCCCCCTGAACGCTATCACCCCACTCCTCAGCAGTTTCATAATCGGACCCCGACCCATCCGGAGACCTGGACCACTTGTCTCCTCTGTACACTGTGCTGTCCTCAATCTCTTCACCATACTCGTTGGTGAATACAAGTCCCGGGGTGGACTTCCTGCGGTCTTCCAGCCCCATTATGTCTCCTCCTAAATCTGCCTGCCCTGTCTCCTCTTCATCACCACCGACAGCGTAGGGGCCAAGGTTGGGGTTAGTTTGATTTTCCCAGCTGCTAACCTCATCGTCAGCTGCTGCGGCCTCACTGTCCTGGGTGGGTGAAGTTGTGTCTCCACCCGGCTGCAAGCCTTCTGCTTGGGGCCAGCCCTGAGCCCCACCCTCTGCCCCGCCCTGCGCCCCATCCGGCCCCACAGCGGGGGCCTCGGCTCCTGAAGCGGCGTCTCCGTTTGCGGCCCCTGAACCAAAGTCAGCGGCCCAGTCGGCGACGAAGCCGCCGTCTGCGGCCTGCTTGGGAGAGGCAGGGAATGAAGGGTTAAAGTTTCCCCCCGACCCCATTCGAAACCCGCCGTGCAGAGTGTGACTGGAAGGCCAGTGCAACACAAATAGTGTTTTACAGACAAAGACACCAGAGTGATGTAAGAATCCAGAGGCTGCTTGCACAAAGACACACTGATCACCCTCAGTGGAACTGATTTACTATGAATTCTGGGTAATTTACACACTTAAGCCTGAGCTCTGTCTGCCTATTTTAGGAAAGGTCAGAAGTTGACATTTCGTAGTGCGTAAACAAAACAAGTGTCGTGTAAAGTACGCCCGAGTGTCCTCCCTCCCCATCATATTCCAGCCTCTCGATACAATTTCCCAGAGAGCGGTATGACGTGCAACGAACAGGGAATTGAACTGCGGATGTTGCGGATACAGTTGACGGTACGCATCTTTAACCAACAAGGCCGCCAGACCGCCCTCCATATTTTGGCCGGAAAAATAATTCACTTGTAACAAAGCCTTTCAAATGTATCTTAAAAATCCGCCCAAAAAAAATCCTACACAAACAAAAAGGAGACGCTTGTTGATCCGTGTTATCTTTGTGCAAACAGAGGCTGGTTTAACAATGTTAAAAAGTCAATGAAGTGGATGATTGCGCTGATTAACTGAAGTGCTACAGAGTGAACGTTGTGACGAGAGTGAGTCTGAATAAACGTGTGTGACTGCGAGTACTTACAGGCTCGGCTGCTTGGTTGTTTCCCTTCAAAAGAAAAGCAAAAAAAAAAAAAAAACGGTTCAACAACTCTCATCCGCTGTATTTATTTAGAAAAGTAATTTCTAAAGTTACTCGACCAGCTCCACTTTTTCATTTATCTTTCAATGTCTATAAATAAGCGAAGTGAGTGTTTATGTTTGTGCACCAACAGACAGAAGACGTTACTCACCGACCACATATCCCAGGGTACAGCTGTCTGGAAGGAGCAGACCAATGTGGTTAATGCAGCTCGTAACGGACATCGAACACATTTTATAGTCATGTAAAAAAAAAAATTTTTTTTTAAAAACAGCTCCTCGTGGTATCAACTGTGGGAACTTTTTTAATTGTATTCTGACTCTGTTTAGACTCATTAAATATTGTATGATGGCGTCTTTATCTTTTTTTAAATGTGTTTTTGTATTTTTGCTGCTACAAACAAAAACAAAAACCTGACTTGAGCTTAGTAGCATGTGATGAGGTGAAAGGTCACCCGTCAGCTGGAGACTGTGGTCAATGACAGGTGAGTCGTGAAGGTCAGTTTGAGAGGCGATGAACTTACTGCCAGCTCAAATCCGATTTTTGTCATATCTGGATTGATTTTTTTTTTTTTTTGACAGTTGAACAGCAAAAAAAAAAAAAAAAAAACATCAAATGTGATTTTTGCAACCCGGAAACTACATCTGAAGCTAGTTTGAAATAAGATTCCAATTGGATTCCTACGGACGCGTCTCAGTCCGGACGCTCTGCCGGCTGAGTTGGGATTTCTTGCGTCACTCGTAACGCGACACACGACTAAAACGACTAACCTGTGCTACCGCTAGCAGAGCGCTAGCAGGAAATGTCGATTTTGGCGCTGTGGAGGACAACGGCAACAACAGTCCGGGGACAGAAGCCGAAATACATTGTCTGCTGCTGTCACCGGCGTTACCATAGCAACCCATACAGATAGGTCGGTGGTGTCTGGACACACCGAATCCGATTTGTTCACTTGCATTGCAGTCAGTCTGTCCTTCAGATCTCATTGGAGAAAGAAATGGGAATTGCCTGCAGTCTGAACAAAGATTCCCATCAATCATCACATTGAGTTCCTCACCCAAATAAACAATATCACTACGACAATGTACGACTACCGAGGACGATCTCAGCTCTCTAGTTCGGGAGGAATTTTAACCGTACGTCCTTCACTGATGTTTAATCCTGAACATGGACTTTTGAAGCAGATTCAGTGAAGTGTTTTTGGATTCATCCGATTCAGTCTTTCCAGTCACTTCTACTAAAATCGTCACTTTGTTCGTCTCAGTGAGAGCACGGTGGTGCTGACGTCGTCCTGTCAGACAGGTGTGTGTGTGTGTGTGTGTGTGTGTGTGTGTGTGTGTGTGTGTGTGTGTGTGTGTGTGTGTGTGTGTGTGTGTGTGTGCGTCTGCTGTCAGAGTGAAAAAAAACCTGCGGTATCGGCGAAACACTGTCATCTGGCTGAAAAGCATCGAAGTCTAGATCGAGAAGAGATTCTCCGGGTCGTTCGTTGGGCTGCGGACGACAACAAAACAAGAACAGGTAAACGTGCGCGTGTACAGCTCACGGTGTCTCACATTAATCGTCTCGTACGGACTCTTACCTGCGAGGGTGAAGGAGCCGGGAAAAAGTCTCCTCCGAACAGGTCGATGATCTGCTCTTCTGCCACCTCCTTGGTGGGCGTGGCCTTCGGTGGCGGCGGCACCGGCGGCCCCTTTTTAAGCTGCCAAAACACACGAGGGGACGTTAACACACCAGCTCAGGACAGATCGATGGAGCGGCACATCTGCACCTCTGGCAGCAGGAGAGTTACAACCAGACCGCATCCTACGACCTCCGTCTGGTCATGTCAGACAACATAGATCAGCATCCAGCGCTTCACAATGATCTGCAGCCGTGAGCGGTTCCAAGACCGAGACCGTCTTCACGTGGGAATGAGCCTCTCTTTGTCTGCGATGGTGCTCAGCCACACTCACAGAGACACAGCTGACCTAATCTGAACTAGTCATCCAGTCCAGTGTTCAGCTAAGCAGCCGGTTACTTCTCAGCACATACACACACACATATACACAAACAAGTACACACACACACACACACACACACACAAGTACGCACGAACTTCTCCAAAATCTTTTGACAAACACGTGAACATTATCAAAGGCGAACACTGAACGTCGGATCTCACAACCTGAAGCATCAGTAGAAGCAAGGCGGTGTTCTACTTCTGGGCTCTACTGCATATAACAGCACTGTTGTTATATATATATAGATAGATACATGTTATATATATATATGACATACATATATATTCACTGAACACAGACACTAACACAGACAGATGACACAGAACTGGTGTTACATGTTCACTCACCAATTAACAGACAAAAGTGTGCAGCGAAGAAAAAAGCAGTCACACAAAGTTACTGTGAAGTTCAAACAGTCAACTGAACCAACACAACTACAGTCGATCAATCACTATCAGTATCTATCGATCGCTTCTGTTATCTATCTATAACTACTGTTAATCTATCAATCACTACCATGTTACAATGTAAACTACATATTTTCTGTTGCGGATCTGGATCCAGTTGGGTTGAGATCTACCCGTGATGCAGATGTGGGCGGAGTTAAGGTTTAGACCTACCCGTGATGCAGATGTGGGCGGAGTTAAGGTTAGACGTACCTGTATGGGGGATTTGGGCCGCGGCGGTCCGGGTGAGACGGGACGCAGCATGTGATTGGAGCTGGCTTCCGGGCTGCTGGGTGGACTGTCGTCTTCCGGAGGTGACGGAGTTCTCGCGAGCCGCAGAGGTCCAGAATCACTGAGGACGTGAGATTGTTTACGAAAAGTGAGACCTTCAGGACTCGGGAGATGGCGATTAATAATATTTCTATATTATAGATTTGATTATATTCCACTCCTGCCGCTATTTTAAGACATTAAAAACTACATATTGATCCTGGGACGCTCAGAGAAACACATAATGACTTTAATCATTTTTATAAAACAGAAAAAAACTGTTTCTCAATGAAAGGTTTGACAGTGGCAGCTTGTACTGACCTCGGTGCGCCTTGGATGGTGAACATTTTGTCAGAGTGCTGCTCAGCCAGTTGGGTCATCACCTCATACAGCTCCCTGCACACCTGAAGGGTCACAGGAAATTATTTCTCAGTCCACATAAATCCCTTTCATCCTCCAACAACAACAACAACAGCAACCCTGCTGGTCACATAGCTGATGTCTGCGAGGGGTTCAGACGAAACGCCGCCGGTCTGTCTGGATGTTCTCTCTGGATTGTTTGAAATGGAAGTTGTGAAAGATGAATGGGAAAAAAAAACTCACCAGCGAGATCTCGCGGTGAAACTTTGCCTCCAGTTTCGTCACAGTCTTAAAAGTGCTGATGTAGAAGCCGACTCGGCTGCAGAGCAGGAAGACAAAACTTTTGAGCGTATGTGGGGAAAATGTCAGCGAGAGAATAAAGAAGCTGCCGAGATGAGTATTAGAATTTAAATCAGGTTTATTATTAGGTGTTTGAACAAGTCATATTTTGAGTCATGCTTCTGTCTGACATGCGAGAATCATTCCGCCTCCGCTGCTTTACAGCAAAGTGCAGCCTGAAGGCATCAAACACTGAAGAGGACGACATCATCCCGCTCAACATAAAGAACGTCGATTAAACGCTGCATGTAAAGACGGACTCAGAGGAGGAATACAGCAACACAACATGAACCGGAGCGTCACAGTTCACCGCACACTTCAAACATGTTTAATGTCGAGTTCATTCGATCGATTCAACTCATGAAGTTACACACTGATGATGTAAGCAGGTGTTATTTCTCAGGAGTGTGTGTGTGTTGAACCGTGTGAAGCTGAATGAACTCCCCATGTCAACTGTCAAGTGAAGTTTAGTGATATTTAAAACGGTGTGTTAACGGGCTGATCGGGTCCTGAGTGTGTTGTTAATCGTTAGATCACATGCTGTTTACACACAGTTACACTCATCTGAGATTTGAGTAGCTGCTTCATCTCTCAGCTTATAAATGACACACCTCCATAGACCAATCATGGCATATTTTGCTGCTGTCAGACAGATGTGTGTGTGTGTGTGTGTAAGATCTCACTCACCGCTCCCAGAGAGTCGGCAGTTCATCCTGCAGGCCGACGTTCAGATCATCAAACACTCTTTGAGCCTTTTTCAACTCATCGTCTGCCTGCACACAAAAACGGTATAAATAAATCAACTTCACACGAGGCAATAATCAATAAAACAGCTGGATAACACCTGGACAGGTAGCGTAAAACAGCTGGACAACACCTGAACAGGTAGCGTAAAACAGCTGGACAACACCTGGCCAGGTAGCGTAAAACAGCTGGACAACACCTGGCCAGGTAGCATAAAACAGCTGGACAACACCTGAACAGGTAGCAGCTGGACAACACCTGGCCAGGGAGTACAATAAACAGGTAGCATAGGCAACATCTGATCAGGTAGCATGAAACAACTGGACAACACCTGTTCTGGTAGCACAAAACAGCTGGATAACACCTGGACAGGTAGCACAAAACAGCTGGACAACACCTGGCCAGGGAGTATAAAAAAGCTAGGCAACATCTGATCAGGTAGCATGAAACAACTGGACAACACCTGTTCAGGTAGCACAAAACAGCTGGATAACACCTGGACAGGTAGCACAAAACAGCTGGATAACACCTGGCCAGGTAGGGTAAAACAGCTGGACAACACCTGAACAGGTAGCATGAAACAACTGGACAACACCTGTTCAGGTAGCACAAAACAGCTGGATAACACCTGGACCTTCTGACCTCCCGACCTCCATCCTCTTTGAGCAGAGAGGAGCGGACTCACCTTCATCATCTTGCGGTCGTTCTTCATGCCAGACGCCTGCAGAGTTTCTACGTGGTGACGAGCGCTGTCGTAGTCGATGAGTTTCCGACTTCTTTTGGCGACTCGAGTCTGTAACGAACACGTCGGTGTCAGTTATCACACGAAGAATCGGCTTCAACATCAACACTGGAAAACAACTTTTAACCACAAAACAAACCTTGAGGTCTGGAAACTGCACCAGGTACGCGTCCAGGTTCAGCAGCGTCGAGTCCACCAGTTTGTTGTGAAAATCTTCCCACAATGCATCACAGTCCTGCAGGAAATACACAACCACTCACGTCGGTGCTGCTACATCAACACCAGCTTAATCTACAATGACAAGGGGTCAGCATGTGTGTTGGTGTGTTGCGTTCAGGTGTGCGCCGGTTGCGTGAGCGTTTTTCAAGACTCTTACCTTCCCGATGGTCGTGATGTCATCTTTTCCGTGCCAGTCTGGTTCGTAGACTTCGTGCAGTGACTGAGTCAGGTTGATGGAGGCCTGCTGCATCCCTGCCAACAAAATAAAATGTCATGGTGACATTTTAACTTTGTACAGAAAACCAGACATTCGTGACACGTCAAAAATCTATTTAAATCGACGTCGGTTGTTTTAGATTAGTTTAGTAGGCATGAAGCTTCACATCTGAAAACTGTTGACTCTTTGTCACCTTTAATAGAAGCCATGTAGGCCTTCATCTCCCTCTGCAGCCGAGAGCCTTCAGACTGAAAGAACACACAGAAATATTTCATATCAGTAGTTTTACTTTGCTGAAATGTTTTCTTTCAGATGGGCAAAACGGCATTTGAATTTATTATCACAGATTCATTTAAAAACTGAAACACACTGAGACAAACTGAGACTGAAGGAAACAAACAGGTTCCAGTTTCAGCAGCTTCGTTCTGGAACATTTCCAGATCAACTCCATGAGAAGAAGAACATCTCTCACCTCCTGTCTCCTGAAGTTGACGACCACTTGTTCAAACTGCTCATCTCTGGTCTCGTCTGCTTTTCCCAACTTCTGCAGAACCTGAGAAATAAATCAAATCAAAGAGGTTTACAACTGCTGACATATGTTTTCTATTTAGACCATTTTAAATCCCAGTTTAGTAATAATTTTTTTACTCTGATTACTTTTGAGAAACACACCTGAGATGTTCCCGAAACATTATCCATGTGACCAAGTCCAACATGAATAATATTCATCTCGTGTATAAAAGGCAGATTTTACTCTCTAATTAAAACCCAGCGACACCTCCGATCAACGTGTTCCTGAACGCAGCACGCTGAAGGATTTTGTCACGGCGCACAAGTGTGACAAATGATACTGCCAGCTGGCTGCGATCACACCGGTTTGCCGTCAGTAGAAATTCAGATATGTCATGTTATATATCAGCTGCATCATAAAATATCCACCCACCCATCGATTATCTGTAACCCGTGTTGTCTCGAATAGAGTTACGGGGCGGCCGCGGCCTACCTGACCTGCCGGCTACACCTTGTACAGGTCGTCAGCCCATCAAAGGGCCGACACAGAAAGACGGACGACCATTCACGCTTACTGTCACTTTAGAATCAGCGACGCACGCACGCATTTCTTCGGATGGCGGGAGGAAGTCGGAAAACTCGGTGAAAAGGTTTGAACCCAGAACCTTCTTGCTGTGAGGAGACGGTGCTAAAATGTAAAACACCTGCCTGTGAATTATCTGTCCGTCTATGCCGCGTCCCATTGAGCTACCCATTTAAATAAAAGTATTTAATTCTACTACTAATGGTGAGATTAACTCTATTAACACTATTAATGAGGATGTAGCCTTGGTGTCAGTTTGGTACAGAATGACGAGGCAGTTTTCGACACTCGATAGTATTGAGGCAATTTGTTTGGCGCTTTAAAAAGGTAATCGAAGTTTCGTATCCAGCCAAATGTTAGACTGATTCTTCACTTAAATACTGAAGAAAAAAAATGTCACCATAAAACCGTTCTGGTGAGTTTCAGCATCTTTTACAACCAGTGAAGTCAGAGCCTGCAGACAGCCGTGCTCTCTGTTTCAGCACCATGGACAGCGTCAAAGCAGTTTCAACTGAGGCTGAATGGACCAATAAAATTCAATAAATATTCTGTTTTATTCACGTGAAAATTATTGTTTCCTTTGCCGTCATGTATTTATACACTTTATATACAGTATATGAACATATACAGTATTTTTTATGAATATCTATGGATGTATTTGATTGTTTGTTTGTTTGTTTTGGAGAGTTTTATTTATTTTATTTTGTTCGGTTGGCAGTCCAGCAGCTTTGCCCTATAAATAACGCGCAGGTAGCTGATCTGGCGTCAGAAATAACGTCATCACGCCGCAGAGAGAGGACTCCCCCTCACCCCCCCCCCCCCCCCCCCAACAACATCCCGACCCCCCGACCCCCCCCCCCCCTCCCCCGCCGACCTTGGAGCAGGAAAACACTTCACCGTCATTTATATGAAACGTAAAAAAAACAACCACGCGTGACATATGTCGCCGCACATGTCACGTCATAGCGAGGCGTACAGTCCGTGATAATCCACGGCCCGTCAGCCTCGGCCAATCAAAACGCTCTCCGTCAGTATCTGGTGATTTTAACTGTTATTAATGTGATGATGATTTTTTTTTTTTTTTTTACGGAAACATTGTGACGTCACCCTCCCCGTGTGGCTCGATACCCGATCGTCAATAAAATGACACGAATGTCTTTCAGTGACTTTGATAATAATATCGCAGAGAAACGCTCGGCAGGCCTGCAGCCTGTCAACCAGCCACACATCCACACGTCCTTCCTCCATCTGTCCTCCACCCGCCACCTCCTCCCCGCATCCCCTGCACCACCACCGCCACCTCCTCCTCCAGCGGCGGCAGCAGCTCCTACCTTCTCCTGCGCTCTGTTCAGCCGTTTCTGCACGTTTTTAGCGAAGATTCCCGTTTTGATTTCCGCCATGATGACTGCACAGAGAGAGAGAGAGAGAGCGAGAGAGAGAGAGAGAGAGCGAGAGAGAGAGAGACACACACACACACACAGAGGCGGATTAACGGAGTGAGACGCTGACAGGAGGGGGAGGGGGGGGGAGGGTGTGTGTGTGTGTGTGTGTGTTTGTGTGCGTGTGGAGGGGGCGGGGTTGAAAGCGAAAACACTCATCTCATTGGATGGCTTCAAGTCAGCCTCCAGTTTTCCTTCCGTCATAATTAAAATGTGCATGAAACGCAGTGAGTTAATACACGGGCAGCAGGTTTGTGTGACGTCATGAAGTCTGCAGGGTTTCACAGGAACGTTAAAACCTCTCGGGCGCACCTCCGGTCTCCATGACACCGTTGGAGGTTTTAAAGAGTCTCAGCGGTTAATCTGTCAGCGCCGGAGGCCGCAGGTGTTCGTGTGAAGGCGTAGCAGATTATCCACGGCGCTATTTTAAGTTCACTTTTGACTGAAATGTCCAGTAAGCAACAGGAAGCGATGTAAAACACGCAGTCGCTCCATCAGTCGGCAGGAGGAGAGGTGAAGTCTGAGACTGAGGGAGCCTCTCGGGTTTCAGGCTGCAGCCTCTGACGGTACCGGACCTCTTTCTGGCACCGCTCGAAGTCAACAGGATACGACCGACGATGATAATGTTTCCCTCCTGAGTGAATACTGAGGACCGGCAGCTGGAGAGAGTCAGAGGCTCCGTGGTTCAACGGACACTTTAAAGCATTCAAATAATTCAGAACAATTTCACCTGGCCTGGAAGGATAGTCTAATAACACATAATATAATATAATAAAAATGCTCCCTGGTGTCAGATCGTATCATTAGTAGAGGAAAACAAGATCAAGTGTAGCCAGGCTGACTCAGCTCTGATAAAGCTTGTATTCATTTAGATCTGAGTAGGAATGACCTCATGACCTTTCATATAAATAAAATGTTACCTGTCAGATAAAAAAATTAATTTAAAAAAGAATCACCTCCTTCCAAAACAGATGTATCGTTTATTTTAAAGTCCAAGAGACCTCGGGGACGTCTGAAGGACCTGATTTATATTAAGACCAACTCTGTCCTCTTGATTTCTCTGAGCTGACTTCGACAATTACTTCATCTTAACCATCAACGTGTCTTTTAGACGCCATCCCAACAAGACTGTTTTACTATGAATGATCACCCCCGAATTAGATCAGATCAATCTCTCTTTAATGACAGTACTGTTGGCCGTTAAGGTTGCTGAGTAAAATACTGATCCAGCAGTATTACCAAACTTTAGATCTATAATCCAACCACCGTTATTTCAACACAAACAATCTCTATACTTGATCTTGACATGTCGATACAGAGACTGAAACATAAGGATTAAAGGATCTGCAGGAGATGATTGTAAATCATATTTGTCCGACAGATTGACAACTAATGACTCTTTTACGAGCACTAATGTTAGTCATGGAGTTCCTCAGGGTTTCGTACAAGGACCCATATTGTACTTTCTACTCCACTACATTTATCTGACAGCTTTACATTTCAGATGAAGATTTGACCCAATGTATTATGATGTTACGAGCTTTTGAAGCACAACACATTGTTAAATATTAAACGAGCCGTTTTCAACCTGTTTGTCTTCTGATGTCTTACAAAAAGCGGCGTGTAATCGTGGTCACATTTCAGATGTCTATGAGTTATTAGAGGCTCCACCAAACAGGGATTTTTTTTTTTCCCTATGAACGTCACACATGGTTTCAATCAATAAATGCTCAATTGATCCAATATTAGCAGATGTCAAAGATTAGAGAAACTGAAAACAGATTTGTGAATCAGAATTTAGTTTTTTCCTCTTTACTCTCCCAGTAATCATCTGACGATCCCTCAGATTTATCTGCTGTCTGTGGATATAAAACTGAATATAAAGTAGTTCAAACTAGCTCCACCTGCAGCAGCTACAACAGCAACATGCTGCTGACATACTGATGCTTCACTATTAATAATCTAATGATGTCACATGTCAAGTCAGAGGGACCAAACTAGAACTTTTACTTTCATACTTTAACGACATGCTAATACTTCTGTGCTTATATTGAAGTAGGATCTTCCATGTACAACTTCTACTTGTAATGGAGTATTTGTACTTTGTAGTATTGGTACTTTTACCGAAGTAAATGATCTGAATACTTCTTCCAAAGGAGCTCGGACTGATCTGCGTACAGCACTGAGACGGACAGGGAAAGGTGAATCAGAGGCGACGTCTCAGGTGAGGAAGATGCTGTAATTCCTGACTCCTACCAGCAGAGGGCGTGCTGATGTCACTGTGTGTGTGCCTGTGAGAGAGGGAGGGTTTGTTCTGAGCACACTCCATCTGCTGTGTGCAGGACTCTGGTTATAACAACAAACTCTCTTTTTCAGTCTAAAAATTTATTTCACACCGACGGAGTTTCTCCTCCACGTGAGGTGACGATGACGCTCTGCTGACTCATCAGTGTGTGCATGTGTATATGTGTGTGCCTGTGTGTGTGTGTGTGTGTGTGTGTGTGTGTGTGTGTGTGTGTGTGTGTGTGTGTGTGTGTGTGTGTGTGTGTGTGTGTGTGTGTGTGTGTGTGCCTCTGTGTGTGTGTGTGTGTGTGGTATGAATGAATCAGGGACACTCTCTTCCTCCTCTTCCCTCCTTCCTCCTCCTCTTCTGTCGTGACGTTCGTTCAGGAGGAAACACCACAAACAGTCCTGAGATATTCTGAGACTTTACTCACTGTGTGCATGTTACAGTACGTGTGTGTGTGTGTGTGTGTGTGTGTGTTTGTTAGTGTATGTACGTGTACGTGTGTGTGTGTGTGTGTGTGTGTGTGTGTGTGTGTGTGTGTGTGTGTGTGTGTGTGTGTGTGTGTGTGTGTGTGTGTGTGTGTGTGTGTGAGACTCACAGGGAAATACCTCTGTGGATGGAGGGAGGGATTAAACAGGCAGAGAGGTATAATTACAGTAACAGAGCAGAGAGGGAGAGTAGAGTGACCCTGCACAGTGTTCATTCAGCTCAGACCACCAGACCCACTGGACCAGAGAGGCACCAGACCATCAGACTGAGGACCGGAGAACCAGAGCTCCAGACCAGGACCAGATTCTGACAGCCTCACACCGACAGCAAGTTCACTGCCGAAACTCTACTTATTGTTGCATCTCCTCATTCAACTCAAACATCCGACTCTAAAGACTCTACCGCTGGACTCTACCGACGCTGAGGATTTGATCTGAAGGATCTTGAACTATCGATGCCCGTTCGTGCATCACAACCTGCTGCATAGCCGCCGAGCGTCCCCGCTCACGTGCAAAACAGACCGTCTCTACTCTCACACTCTAGTGATCCGTTAGTTCCACCGACTCCGTAGTGAGACTCGTACTTTTTGTCAAAGCGTCAGCATCAGCCAGAGACCGTCATGTGCTCTCTGTTCGCCACGTTCTTCTTTGTGGCCGTCTGCCTTCTCGTCGACGCCTCTCCGACGCTTCCCCCGGCACCGGAGGAGGACGCGGCGCCTCGGCTGCAGGAGGGAGAGCCGCCGACTGACTGCCCGTCGTGCTCTTTGCCTCAGATGAGGAGAAACTCCTCTTCACCCGGAGGTCAGAACGACATGGTGGAGGCCGTCAAGCGGCACATCCTCAACATGCTGCAGCTGAGCGCGCGGCCCAACCTGACGCAGCCGGTTCCCCGAGCCGCGCTGCTCAACGCCATCAAGAAGCTGCACGTCGGTCGCGTGGCCGAAGACGGCAGCGTGGAGATCCAGGAGGAGAGCCGCGGCCTCGGGGACTCGACGCCACCGGAACCGCCGTCCGAACTAATTACCTTCGGAGAGGCAGGTGAGTCGAACGAAAGCGTTGAGTTTAGATTTTGCTTCGGCAGTTTGTCCTTGAGTGAAACCAGTTCTAGTTTTAGGGTTCAGGGTCACGATTACAGTCATCAATCCTCTCTACGTCTCTGTGAACCTGCAGAAAGGTCTCGTGGGTAACTGTAGGTTGCAGTGTCATTGATCACACTTACCAAACCTCAGCATCAAACAATCTAACTGGTGGAACCGACTCCAGTTGGGAGTTTTTCCACCATGTGTCAGAATACCCGCAGTCTGATTAAAAAGGTTACAGTCTGTATTTACTGTTGACGCATTTCTCCTGGAATGTAAATCTGAGCTTGTATTAAACTCAATTCAGTTTATTGATATTGGGCGAATCCCAACATGAGTCATTTCAGGGAGAGACCGTAAAACATTAGTGAGAGGAAGCTAACAGTTCAACCATCAGCGACCGTTGGAAGGAAAAAAAAACTCCCTTTTAACAGGAAGAAAACCGGACTCAAAAGTTGGAACAATGGAAATGGAAGTGCTTTTGGATAATATTGCCTAAAGGAAGCTTGTGTAACTTGTATCGGACTTATCACTGAACCTTGCGGAACGCCAAGACTAACTTTTGCTTGACCGGAAGAGTCATTGTTGATATGAGCAAATTGAAATCTGTCTGATTTACATCATTTGAACCAGCCTCGTGCCTTGTTCCAGTCTCCGTCATAAAACGCTGCGATACATAGTGTTAAATGCACAATGTTTAATGCAGTTAGGAGATCATCTGTAACTTTGGTGCTACGATGCACTTAAATCCTGACTGAAAATCTTCAAACAAACCAAACGTGACAGCTTTTTCGAGGAGGAGGATGTTGAACGTAGTTCAAAAGTAGACTTTTTAAGTAGAAATTTGTTGGGATGAGGTCTAAGAGACATGTTGATGCTTTCGTTGAAGCACTCGTCGCCGTTAACTGTAAGAGATTAACAGGACAGCTTGCACGTCATAAAAGGCAGTAGAGATGCCAGTCTGTGTGTTTTCTCTTATCAGTTCATTCAGAAAAATCCGAAAAGGTTCAAAGTTTGTTTACAGACTTGAGCCACCTGACTGATTCTATTGATTCTGTCTGGAGTGTGAAGTATATTTCTTCTATTCTATTTTTGGAAGGTTACAGCAGAACCAATCTTATAAACGCTAATGTCCATCACTGACTGGGGAAAAGATCAAAGTTACAGCACAGGGCGGCGAAGTCACCGTGGTTCAGCCAAGTGCAATAACTTCTTGTTTCCATTTCAAATTAAAAGCCCACGTTTCAAATTAAAATTGGTAGCGTTTCATATGCAGTAAAAGCCTTTGGGTACTATATGCTACATTATGGTAGTACGAGCTATCTAAAGACCCCCTTCAGTAAAAGTCCAGTGTTTAACCTTGTTAATATCTCCACGTGGTATTTTTCATATGCTAGAAGACATTTCCTGAAATGAGTAGTCAACCCCTTGGCTGAGCATTTCCGTTAGTTCAGTCTGAGAAATACAGATTCAGATGGCCAGGGTTTTATACATCACAAAACGAAAGAACCAATCCTGTCAACTTGGGGGCGGGGCTTCTCATATCATCGAGCTGTCAGCTCGAGCTGCAGGCAGGTGATGGAGATAGAGGCGGGGACTGATCGCATATTCATAAATCCCATCTCAGCCACTTAAAGGCAATAGGGGAATTTTTTTTAGGAGTTTTTAGGGATTTAATGAATGAATGAGAGGAACTTTAAGATAAGATGGAGCTTGGTCATTAAAAGTTTTGTACGTTAGGAGAAGGATTTTCAATGAAGAGAAGCTAGAAATGTTACCTTTATCACACACTGCGAGTCTGGAGGTGAAGTACTGTCGAGTTAAAAGGAGCGTGAAGCTGCGGGTTTTTTTCAAGCAGAGTTCAAATCAGTCTGACAGCAGCTTGCAGCTGAGCAGACAGTTTTACTGTTCATTCATCTCAAATCTCTCTAAATCAGCCTGTCTGCATGAACAGGAGCACTAAAACCCTCTCAGTTTGTCCACTAACAATGCTATGAAGTTCATTTTTCTCAATGATGCTGACAAAAAGACAGAAAGGTTCACTGAACGGAAAGTAATGGAGAAAAAAAGAAAGAAATACAGAGCCAGGGATCGAAGATATGAACAGTCTTATCTGTCCCATCACATGTAAAATGTGACTGCAGAAATCTACAGCCAGGTTTTTTCATCAGTTGGGTAATTAATCAGGAATTATGACATGAAATTGAATTACAAACCAGAGCCAGCGTGACAGAAATTTGTTCTGATTCTGAAATTAGTTGCAGGCGACCGAATTCACCTGTACGGAGCCTGAAGTGCAAACAAGTCAAACCTGAACACAGGAGGATAAATCCAGTTCAACAGTAAGAAATGAACAACACGGTTAATATAAAAACAGTTTCACCTTCCAAAACAGTCATACACGAACTGCTGCGTTTAAAAGGAGAGACGAAGAGGAAAGTTTGATCAAACGACGTGTGATTTAAAGTCCGACGAGAGGACAGTCAGATTCTCGGTAACTGCGACTCACTGAAGGAGGTTAAACTAAATGACGGTCAGACCAAAAGACAGGAGGACATTTATAGAGTTACAGGGTGACGCGATGGCTGAATGGTCCGAGTACATGCGACATAAACCAGATGAGGTGAAGTCTCATTCGTTAGTTTGGAGATTTTTTTTCCCACCCGAGTCGGTCTGCGGGTCGAACCCTTCGACCGAATATGACGCCGATCGCAAAGCGCCACAAGTTGTCTGCCCAGGTCCGTCTCCGTGAACGTGAACCAACTCGCGACCAATCATGTTTCTTCTTTGCTTACATAAATGTACATTGCTTCCTGCTAAAAATAGTTGTCACTTTCAGAGAAATCTTTTATTAAAAACGCCTCAAAGGCTCAAATTAGTGGACAGTAACGGGTGGGTGGTGGGGGGCATACCGAGTGGTCTCAGGCCGTGAATAATCTCTTCATTCAGACGAATCTGGGCCTCAGTAATTATTCTGCAACAGGAGACAAAGAGCGAAGCACTGGACAGGACAGGCTTTTTTTGGGGGCGGGTGGGGGGGAGGGTCGTATACTGGCCGCCTTGTTAACAACATTCCCTGAAATCAGGCCTGATCTTTTTTTAGTGTCTCTGCCCATGTTGAGTATATTTAGAGGCAAAGGCACCATTCATGCTTTCATTGTTAAGGACATTTACTTTGTTCATTCAGTCAAATGACAGGAAGACAAAACCATAAAGAAGTGAGGGGGGGAGGAGGGGGGGGGGCAAACATGGCAAACATGTTGCTAATCATTGTTGCTCACTTCTTCAGAAGAAAGCCTGCAGGGTCTTTACGTTGCTCTTTCCACAAACACCTCCATCATTTCTGATGATGTTTGTCTTTATTTTATGACACTGACTGACCACTTCAGTTGTTGCGAGAGTTCAAAGAGTGAAAAAAAAAAACAACTTTTGAGCTTCATATGTTGGGAGTGAAAAGCTTTTATCAGGTTAGACTTGAGGTAGTTTGATTGACATCTGAATGAGTGAACTGTGCTGCTTGCGTAACAGCACATTCATCCAGATGTTCAAAGATCTCAGACTGAGGTCAGAGGTCAAACTGATTCAAAATCATAATAATAACGAAGGGTAAAGTTCTTCTTGTTCTTTTGAACAACTGCTAACACGGTAACTGCTCTCTGCTGCAGGAGACTCTCCGAACACGGTGACCTTTGACATTTCGAAAGAGGGCGACGGTTCGTCTGCGGTGGAGCAGGCCAACGTTTGGATCTTCCTAAAGATGTCCAAGGTGAATCGAGCGAAAGGCAAAGTGATGCTGCGGCTGCTGCGGCTTCGTCCTGACGCGGGCGACGACGAGGAGGACGAGGACGAGTGTGTTTCAGAGAAGATGGTGGACACACGTCGCAGCGGCTGGCACACGCTCTCCATCCAACGCAGCGTTCAGACTCTGCTGGACGACGGCGGCAGCTCTCTCAGCCTGCGGGTTTCCTGCCCACTGTGTGCCGAGGCCGGCGCCTCGCCCCTCCTGGCGCCCGCCGACAGCGAACGGGCCACGGGGCGAGATCAGTCGCACCGGCCCTTCCTCATGGTGGTGCTGCGGGCTCGGGAGGAGGCGGCCCAGCGGCGGGTCAAAAGAGGTCTGGAGTGCGACGGGAAGATCCGCCTCTGCTGCAAGCGGCAGTTTTACGTGAACTTCAAAGACATCGGCTGGAGCGATTGGATTATCGCGCCGTCCGGTTACCACGCCAACTACTGCGAGGGCGACTGCCCCAATCACATGGCGAGCCTCGGCAGCTCGTCGCTGTCCTTCCACTCGACGGTCATCAATCATTATCGCATGAGAGGCTACAGCCCGTTTCAGAACATCAAGTCGTGCTGCGTGCCGACGAGGCTGCGAGCCATGTCCATGCTCTACTACAACGAGGAGCAGAAGATCATCAAGAAGGACATCCAGAACATGATCGTGGAGGAGTGCGGCTGCTCATAAAAACAGCTGCGCCTCTAAAGGACTTTAGAAAAACACTTTGAAAACCTGCTTCCTGCGGGGAAAAAAAAAAAACATCAGATCAACCCTTTGTAAAAGACAAAGTATTATGTTCGGTGACAAAGCCTCGTTTCTCTTCTCGGGGGAAAGTCTTTTCCACATTGGAACAAGCGGAGAATACTATGCAACAGATGATCTGCGTCTTCATTCTTGTCAACTGTTTTTTTTTTTTTTTTTTTATCGTTTTCTATCGCCGTAGAAAACACGAGCCAGTTATTCATATTTTCCATTTAAAAAGGTCAATTTGTGAAAAAAAAAAAAAATCTCTCTTGAGATACTTGAAAATATGTCTTGATCCTGCTGCTAGAGCCAAACATTATTATTGTTATTATTTAAAGAATAGGTGAGAGTAGATGTTTGCACAGTAAATGGAATTCCTGGACGTTTTGCCTCCCGAGCCGAGAGGATTGAGACGAAAGCCAAAGACGACGCTGATGATGAAAGTTTGGTTCATTTTCCTGAAATCTCAACGAGCTGAGAGACTAACACAGAAACCGACGTGGCAGATGTTAAATTATTTAACTGGTGAAAAAAAAAAAAAAACAAAAAAAAAACTGACTGACTGAAAACATTTTTCATCAGTTTGATCGTTGCTTCCTTGTAAAAAAAAAAAAAAAAAAAAAAAAAAAAAAAAATGCTATTGCCGCCTTTTTTGTATTTATTTGCATTGTTGCCTTTTTTTGTCTCATCATTAAACAAACTGTCGTCAACATTTTGTCATTCAGTCTCTTTCTTTTCAATTCCAGAGATTTCTGCCTCGATAAAACAAGATGAAGAGTTCAACTTAAACCTGAAACTTGGAGCAGAAAGTGATTTTGGTTTGTGTAGCAGTTTTATTTCATATTTTTTATTCTTTACTGACTCCTGGTGGCGTGTTTCTCTCTCTGCCTACTGTCCAGTCTGTTTTCTTCTCAGAGATTAGGATCTGATTATTTATCTTATATTATCTGTGATTTTGTTTTCATGAATGAAATCCTTGCGGTCTGCTTTTTCTGCCTCTGTTTGATAATAATAATAAACTTTATTTGCACCTTTCATACAAGAAATGCAGCTCAAAGTGCTTCACAGCAAGAGAATTACATGCAGTGTTTCACATATACAGTAAACAGATATAAAGGAACATTTAAAAATATAGAGACGAAATAAGATGCATAAGAACAGATAAAATGCATAAAATTAAACACAAATAGAGTTAAAATATAAAATAAGCAATATCCATTTTAAAGGGGCAGTAGTTCAAGTGCAAGAGAGCTTCAAGAGTAGCTAGTTACCAGCTGACGTAAAGAGATATGTTTTGAGCTTTCTTTCTTCAAAGTAAATGAGGATATGATCATTGTCTTTGCTGCCTCTTAATGGGATTTGAGGGCAGTCAGCTGCTCTTTCTCTTCCACGTGATTTTGTTTTTCAGGGATCAGGATCAGGTCACAGCTGAACTCTGCTTTCACACTTCCACAATGGCGGTCAGAAAGATGCAGGAACTCGACACTTCGCTCTTTGTTTGCAGGTAAAAACTGAAGCGACGCCTGGCAGACTGAGCGGCTCCTCCGCCTCCTCCTCTGCCCTTATCTGCCCTCTGATTGGCTGCGGCAACTGGACCGAGTGACCGGTGATGTCGGTAAAGTTAAACTTTTGCAGGCTGACTAGAGTCAAGGGAAGCCACAGCCAGTTGGCACGGCGCCGCCGTGTTTGTTCCCTGACCTACAAACTCATCGCTGAGTCGGCAAGTTGGTTTAAGGAACACAAAGATGACTGCTGAGGCCAACATGAGGCACTCTGGGTAATGGAGCACACAAACAGAAACGCTTCCTGAAAATAGCCTGAAACATGAAATTAAGATGAAACATAAAACCGACGTAAAAGCTGCAGTCTGGAAATAAAAAGGCTCTGATATAATGAAACCAAGGCAGAAACATCTAGTGTGTGTGTGTGTGTGTGTGTGTGTGTGTGTGTGTGTGTGTGTGTGTGTGTGTGTGTGTGTGTGTGTGTGTGTGTGTGTGTGTGTGTGTGTAACCGGTAATTGGCTGCTGACCTTACTCTCACCCGGTGCATGCTGGGATACATTCTAGTCATTATTCAGGTCATTGAAATCATTATCACTAAAACAGGAAGGTTGATGAAACTGTGGATAATAACGAGCTTCATACATAAATAAACAATACAGTGTCACCCCCCCCCCACACACACACACAGTCACTCACGCCATGATGGCGCCGTGAGAAGGTGTTGGTGTGGTGGAGGTGGAATATTTCAAGGTGGATAGTTAAATGTACAAACAGTTCGAGTTCAAACAATTAGAAGTTTGTTTCAGATATTTCCACATAAACCCATACAACAACTCAAAACTACCATTATCTTAAAAGAGGCAGGGAACATATTAAAACCGAAATATGTACACAACCCAGAAGAACCAGAGTCTGTCATCACAGTCCAGGTAATATCCACTCGGTGAGAACCTTATTGAGAGCACCCTTTGTATTCATGCAGTTATACAATCAGCCACTCATGCGTCGGATGATTGCAGCATTTTCTCTGAATGATGTGAAAAACAAAAAACAACAGTGAGGAAATTCCTTGCTGATGAGAGGTCAAAGGTCAGACTGGTTGGAGCTGACTTATGCTACACTAATTGAGATATTTACAACTATACAGAGAAGAAAAGCAAAACATCCAACTCCGAGGTGGATGGACTACAACAACAGCAGAAGCTCCTGAACAACAGTAGACCTCCTACGACAAAACACCTACAACAGCAGAAGACTTACAGGAAAAGACCTACAGCAGAAGACCTACAACAGAAGTCCCTGAACAACAGTAGACCTACTACAACAAAACACCTACAACAGCAGAAGACTTACAGACTTACCTACAACAGTAGACCTACAACAACAGAAGACCTACAGCAGAAGACCTACAACAACAGAAGACCTACAACAACAGAAGACCTACAGCAGAAGACCTACAACAACAGAAGACCTACAACAGAAGACCTACAGCAACAGAAGACCTACAACAACAGAAGACCTACAACAGAAGACCTACAGCAACAGAAGACCTACAACAGAAGACCTACAGCAGCAGAAGACCTACAACAACAGAAGACCTACAACAGAAGACCTACAACAACAGAAAACCTACACTAGATTACGTAGGATTCCACTCATGTCAGCCAAAAACAGAAATATGATCACAGACTCACAAACACTGGACAAATGAAGATGGAAAAACGAAACTGCAGCAGAAATGGGCACGATTGTTTATGTTGAAAACAAACTCTTTCCTTTCACTGTGATGGAGGTTTACTCTCTGGAGGGTAAAATTCAGACCACAGACTTAAGTCACATGACCTCTGTACACCGAACAACACAAAGAAACAATGATCTATACACGGAGCATCCTTCTGAGAGCAGCTGCCACTACTGCAAGTCTCCTGTGTAAATAACATGATCATCATTCTTCGCCATTAATACGTTGAGAGTTTTTGCCAAAGCATCTCGAACACTGCGAGTTTGTACGGATGTGAACTGACCACCAATCAGATGGGAGTTCATGACAAGTCTGACCTGAAACCAGACATCATTTTTTTTTTTTTTTTAAATCAGTAAAAGAGGAAGAGACTGAACAAACAGTCAGAGTTCGTTAACCGTCACTGTAGCCGGAAACACTCGAACACTGAAGCAATGTTTGTACAGAAGATAAGGTGCTGAAGCACCGGCTTCAATGGTTCAACTGCTAGAAAGAAAAGCACGGCACTGGTTTAACGAGTGTAAATGCAAGTTAAAGGTCCCTCAGCCAGCTGCTGCTGTAATCTACAATAATAAAAGAGTTGTTCTGAAGTCACCTCACCATCAAAACAATCCATTAACACTGAAGATCACAGTTTGCACAACTCTGAAACATGCAGAATTAAGAATTATTTTTGTACTTTGAGTTTTCCTGGCCACCTCATCCTCATCAAATACTGCCGGTTTTTCACAGTCTTATGTAGGCAGGTCATGTGACAACGTACAAAGAGGGGTAAAGTCTGCATAGGGAAGAGGTTGAGGGTGGTTGAATGGAACAAAGCCAGAATGCTGAAATACATTATAAAAGCAAAAGTCGAAATGGTCACCGCGACTTTTAAATAAACCATAACCAAGTCGTTTTGTTGCCTAAACCTGACCAAGCGGCAACCGTGTCACATTTAACCAAAACATAATTTTCCTAGTTTAACCATGTGGTTTTTGAGTGGCTCCTTGTCCACACGTGATGGTTCAACATCACTGGACCTTTTGCACTCCACACAACCACAACAGCACCATTTGCACCATCGTTTAGGTATTCATCTCTATTTCTATGCTGTAAATATGTCTATTTATGTCTGTTTCGTTTTTTTGGACGCTGAATGAAGCTACAACCGGAGTCAAATTCCTTGTACGCGTTAACATACCTGGCATATAAACCGATTCTGATATGATACGAGATACAGCTTTGATAAAACATCAGCATTTGACGCCCTTGTAACGTCATTATTTGACAGACTGTAAATAGGAGCACGTTGACCTGACAGGACATTAAGATACAGACACAGACCCGTCAGCCAATAATTGCAGGCATTAAATATGATGTTGTAACGAAAACAAAAACCCGCCCCCGCTCTTATGTTAGGAGTCGTGTGTCATTTCAGTTTCGTAACTCTCCGTGAGGAACTTTTTCCCCGACTGTCAGAGGGAAGAGCAGCTTTTCGTGAACACGTCATTTTTACAGGTGAAGTGATGAAAGATCTGAAGTGCATTCGGTCTGACGGAGGCAGCGATGGTGTGAACATGCAGACGGACTGCGGGGAGGGAAGACGTCCAGGGGAACGTGATGAGAGGTGGAGGATCGTCATGTGAGTCAAACTGAAGGATCTATTTTTTGTGTGTGGGCAGGCTGCGGGACACGTCAGTGCTGTTAGCAGAGGGAAGGCCTGATAACCTCGACACCACCTCCACTACAAACTGTTACTCCATCACCGAGCACAGACTCACTGCTGCTATTCAAAGATATTCACCCCCACAGTTTCAGTCGCACTACGCTGCTAAATCAGACTCGGGTTCAGTCATCAGGACACCGGTGGACTCATCTGTCACTCTGAAACTCACATCCTAATCTGTCTTTTTATTTTATTTCAGATCTGATAATTATAGGTCCTCTGGGGAGAATATCACATTTTCCTAATGCAAAAAAAAAAGGCTACAATTACTTTTTATTTAAGTGAAGTAGATGTTTTAAAGTATCTACTTTAAACTGCCTTCTTCGGTGAGCAGCAGTGCTTCAGTTTGGCAAGTGCTAGATTGGATCAGCAGGAGGGACGCTCTGCCTGTGATTGGTTGTTACGTATTAGGGGGGTAAAGTTCGGGTTTAGGACCAGTCGACTTCACAATAAATCAAACTAGTCACAGCGGTGGAGAGTTTAGAGCGTGCGTCCCTCCGGCTGATCCAATCTAGGTCCTTTAAAATTTCCAGCCAGCTTTTTAGCGACAGATGTGGTGGACTGTAATTTAGAGACATCCACAGATCCACCCGACCGAAAACCTCACAAAACCGTACTTTAAAAGCCAAACTCCACATACACTGACAGAACCAGAAGCAGATTATATGAAGCAATAAACTGCCTTTCCAAAAGATAATTCCCAACAACTCAGTGCAGCTGACCAACAAATGACACAATGAATCTGTAAACATTAAATATCAGGGCAGCCATCCAAAAACAAATATAGGAACCTGATCACCTTCCCAACATGGGCAAGAGGCAGGATATATTATATAAAACAACTTTGTGGACAACAGAGCTCTTCGGTCTCAGAGCGCAGGCCTCCTTGTGCTTTCTGGAGTTTCTAAAAGAAGCTTTCAGGACCCTTTCCTATGGAGCCTGCTCACAGTTTGGGTTCGACACACTCTCTGATTTAAAGATCAGGATTATAACTGTAATTGATTAAGAAACATCATTTAGTTATCCCGCCGTAGGCCCAGGCTGCTGGGTTACAGGCCTCACTGACCTGCCCGGTGTTGTCTCTCAATACCCTAATTGGCCGATACAGACAGCCGTCCCCCCTCTTGACCATGGTTCTGTTGGAGGTTTTCTTCCTGTTAAAAAGGGCTTTTTTTTTTTTCTTTCCGGCTGTCGTTCACGTAGGAATTGTTGAATTGCTCCTCTATAATGTTGTAAGTTCTCCTCCTACCACGTAAGGTGCCCACAGGGAGCTCTATAAATAAAACTGAACTGAAGTGAATTGAAAATTTGCAGATTCACGGGGACGAGCTCATTTATTGATCGGGCGTTTGACTCCGCTCAGATCGGTGTTTTCATTCAGATGGTGAGAATGTTTTTTCTCGCTTTATTTTGGCTTCGGCAGCGAGTCAGTTTGCTCAGACGCCCACAGAGCAGAGTGACAGATGAGTCATGTTCTCCAGGAGGAGACGAGCAGTCTGACTTCGGCAGCAGAAAACCGACGAGTAAATGCTTTGAAATTCTGCTGAATGCTCCTTTAATCAGCAGCAGAGCCCGATTTGGGATTAAAGACAACCGACTCCAGAACAATGGGTCTCACACACACACACACACACACACACACACACACACCATTAAATCACACACAAGCACTGGCACACTGTCTGTACGTGTGCAGAAGATTCAGGTCACCGAATCTCAAAAAAAGCTGCTAAATGTTCAGGACAAGACGATCACGTTTAATTAGAGAGTGTGTGAGTGTAAATGTGTGTATTTATACATGTATGTGTGTGAGTGTGTGATTGTGTGTGCATGTGTGTGTGTCATGGCTCTTAATTACATCCAGACACACACACACACACACACACACACACATTTGACAGTGCAGACAAGGCCAAGGCATTAAAATGAATGCCCGACCGGTCTCCTTTTAAAAGTTTTTTTCAGTGCCCCAGTAAAGCCAAAGCACATTACGATGAGACAATAGACAATCGAGCTCAACAACAATCCTTCGCCAAATGCAATAACTTGATTCAAAACACAGGGGTCAACCAAAGGACCGCTCAACTTGAAATTAAATTAAAATGACTTTGAAAAGGAAACTATTCATTTCCTATTCATGACATGAAATGTTGACACATTTTGTCTTGACACATTTACCCACTGATTTCTACTACAGTCCAGCGTCGTCAGTCTAACTTGCCATCTAACCAGCTTGACCACTTGACCAGCCAGATAGCCAACCAGCAGTACCAAGTTGGCCAATTACACTGACAGACCAGCAAGACCAGCTTGTCCAGACTAAGTAAACCAACAACGCCAGCCTAACATCAGCTAAAACCTGCTACAACCAGCTAAGATCAGCTAAGATCAGCTAAGACCTGCTAAAACCAGCTAAGATCAGCTAAGACCTGCTAAAACCAGCTAAGATCAGCTAAGACCTGCTAAAACCAGCTAAGATCAGCTAAGACCTGCTAAAACCAGCTAAAAGCAGTTAAGACCTGCTAAAACCAGCTAAGACCAGCTAAGACCAGCTAAAACCAGTTAAGACCTGCTAAAACCAGCTAAAACCAGTTAAGACCTGCTAAAACCAGCTAAGACCAGCTAAGATCAGCGAAGACCTGCTAAAACCAGTTAATACCAGCTAAGACCTGCTAAGACCAGCAAAAACCAGTTAAGACCAGCTAAGACCAGCTAAAACCAGCTAAGACCAGCTCCCACCTTAAGCTGTTTTATGCCATTTTTTCCAGAAGGGAAATTAAAAACAATTAAAAAAACAAACTGTGGACAGCAGAAAGAAGATGGACAAAGAACAAATTATCAGTCAACTAACAATTGTTTTATGGTCATTTACAATAATGCAATTAAACATCAGAGACAAGCTCACTTCTTAAAATTGATAACTAAAAGTCTTAACAACTCCAAAATTATCCACTGAACTATAAAGCGTTTAATTAACCCCCCCCCCCCCAACAATTACAATATTTATTTGTGCTAACTCACCTTTAAAGCCTCATTAGAATCCGCCAAAAACGGTCCAGTAAAGTATTTAGTCCAAAACACATTATTACAGCCTTTAAAAATTTCCCCAGGCGTCATAATTTTCCACGTAACAACTGGAACTAGCAGTATTGCGCCTTGTCCGCGCTGCTCATTTGATTGACACCTCACTTGAGCCAATAGGAGCTCCCATATCCTGTTCCCAGCAAACATTAGCCAATGGGAGTCCGTGTAGATCGTAGGTGGCCGCCTCTCTGTCTGTTGTTTACAGATGCAGCCAGTCGGAAGTGACATTGATGATGATTGACGCATTGTGTAGCCAATGAGCTTCTGACCTTCATTATTATTCAAAACTGAAGCTTGGAAATTTGCACCACTTAATCCACCCGTCCTGCATCCCATCCAGAACAGCATCATATCTCCAAAAACGTAATTCTCCCATAGTTCTTTGTTGCTGACAAGTTGGTGGTCAGTGAACTGGACGGGAATATTCCTTTAATGTCATCGACACTGATGAGATACAGGATAAAGTCACAGACAGTCACAGATAAAAAAAAAAAAAAAAAATCAGACCACTAAAATTGTAGAGAACAAATAAGCAAATAACCGTTACCTTACTGTAAACGTTCCTTTAACTTGTGTTATTTGTTCAACTTGTTTCTTCCTGTGAGCTGTGAGACACTAAAAAGACCTTCAGGTTATAAATTCCCTGTTTCCTCCCTCTAGAAACATCTGGATTTATAGTTAGTTGAAACAATATATGACTGCGTAGAGCGCAAACCACTGGCAACATCTTTTTTTTTTGACATTTTCATTAAGATGTATTGATTACTAAGGCCAAGAATCTGAAATGGCTTCGCTGAACTCGCATCTGTCGGTGCAGGATGAAGAATTTACAACTTCAGACACAAACAGCTGCAGTCAGTGAACCTGAAGATGCTGCTGAGGGGTTTATAACCCACTGACACTGAAACACTGGTGTGGTTTGGAGCCTCCACACCAAAACGTAGTCAGGTCGGAGGGGAGGAAAACAGTAAGAGCGCCTCCCAGAGGACAAAGTGACTCATTACAAGAGATTTCACCGAGTTCAGAGTTCTTAAACACCTTTAAATATTTCAGCTTTAAAGGGTTTCATTCACGAGATATGTGACCGTGTGTAGATTAAAAATGTTTCAAAGTGAAGCTTTGACAGCTGTTAGTCATCAACTCTGTCCTCCACGTGAATCACTTTCCCGTATTTTCATGTTTTGGGAATGTTTGCATCACTTCCAACAACTAAACTAAAGGGCTTCCAGCAGGGCGGCCACTGGGCGGCGCTGCAGTCTGCAGGACCGGGAACAAAGCTTTGAGTGTTTCTGGTTCCGGTCTACAGAGCGTTTTATGGTGTGATTCCGGTTCCGATCTTCTCAGTGTTTTGTTGTCGTCTCTCAGTTTCGTCATTTTTCGCCGCTCAGATGTACCCAACTCCGGTCAGACCTCAGGGCAGCCCCGGAGCTCCTCGGCCGGCTGGAAGGTTCCCCTCCCCGGGCCCCTGCTGGGGTTATCCCAGGGATCGCTCCCCATACGGAGGCTCCGGACACCGCGGATTTTCTCCTCGCGCCCAACCATACTCTCCGGGTTCTCCGGGTTCTCCGGGCTACTCCCCGGGTCCTTACCGAGAATACAGGGACCGTTCTCCGGGCGGGTTCGGCAACGGGTCCCGGGGTTTCGGAGGTCCGATGCGGTACAGAGACGGTTTCCGGCGGCCTCAGTCCTTCAGTCCCGCTTCAAATCGAAACTTCCAGGTAACGTTTCAGAAAGTGTGAATTAGAGGAGAAAGGGTCCAGTTTCAGGAGCGGTTTACTTTTAAACATTGACCATCGACTCCGCGCACGAACTGATCAGTTTGTTTTGATCATTTAATGTTGAACAGCTGAGGGTCCAAAACATCGAGCATTATAAATAGTTTATATTATAAATAGATGGTGGCACCGAAACTCATCGGTTTCGTTTCGGCCTGCAGGATGTTTCTCCTCCTTTATTTTTTTTTTTTAAGTGCTGTAAAACAGCGTTTCTCAACATGTGGTTCAGGACCCTGATGCAGTCACGTACAGTAAATAATCTGCACCTATTCAGAGTATTTAACGATGTTTTATTTGTGTGTATTTTCAGTCGGGATCCTCAGACGCTCCGGTGGAGAAATATTTCAGCCCGTCGATGCTGCAGGATCCTTGGAAAACGTTGCAGCCCGTCTGCCACAGAAGCAGCAGCAGCAGTAAGGAGAAAGACATGATCATAAATGATTAAATAAATAAAAACAACAACAACAACAGACCAGCCAGGAGGACGGTATGAAAATACACAACATCAGCAGTAAACAAAAGACAAACAACATCAGCAGCAAGCAGATCTGAGATCTGTGAGCGCCTACAACCACCAGCAGTCCGTTTCTCAGCAGCTTCAGCGATCAATCGCTTTGATTGGACTTGTTTCTACACGATGAACTGCTGTAAAGTTTTTAATCAAATGTTTTCTAACGTTTTTAATTCTTTATGTTCTTCTTCGTGTGTTTAATTCACAAGTTTGTAGAGAGCGGAAAGTTCAGTTTGTTATTTTAGTTTTTAAAATGAAAACGGATGTCAGCTTTTGTTTGTTCTTGAATCTCGTGTTTTAATTTAAAAAAAAAGGAAGAGGGTCATCACCATCTTCACCTGATGCTCTGATAAAAAAAAAAAAATCACACTGACACACATCTTGGCTTTACTTTGAGAATCTGAACCCCTGAGGAAAAAAAGAGGTGAATCATGTGATTCATGTGGATTGAACACTAATTAGAAGGTTGGTGGTTCGATCCCCAGCTCCTCCTGTCTACATGCCTAAGTGTCCTTGAGCAAGACAATGAAGCCTAAATTGCTCCCGTGAACCATCAGTGTGTGAATGTGCTCCTGATGGCAGCACTTTGCATGGTGATCTGTCTCATCAGTGTGTAAATGGGTGAATGGAAAACTATATTAAAGCGCTTTGAGACCGAAAGGTGATTAAGCACCATACAAATACAGACCATTTTACCATTTACCATTCAACCCTGACAGGCGAGCTGAAGGGTGTCGTTCCGTTGGTCAGTGAGATTTCCTTTCATCTGGTTCATTGATCACATACTCAAAAGCTTCACCAGGCCGGTAGACATTCAGAAAAATGTTCAGAAAACATTCAGGAATTGTTCAGCAAACATTTAGAGAAATGTTCAGAAAAATACTCAGGAAATGATCAGGTAACATTCAATAAACCGTCAAGAAACATTGAAGAAACGTTCAGCAGACATTCAGAAACATTTTCCTGAAACATTTATAAAAAAAAATAAATAAATAAAAAAAAAAAAGTTCAGCAAACAATTAGGAAAAATGTTTTGGGAAACATTCAGGAAATGTTCGGGAAAAGTTCAGGAGATGTTCTGGAAACATTCAGTACACGTTCCTGATGTCACCACTAGAGGTCAGAGTGACTCCACACCGCCTGAAGAGGCAACTGTTACTGCAGTATTACTACAACCACTGAAGTAGTACTGCAGTAACACTTGTTAGTAGTAATACTGATGAAAAGTTATTGTTTGTGTTTCAGACTCTGGTTCTGTGTGTTTCATAGAAAGTATTGTATATTTAATAAACACCTGATAATAAACGAGTACCGACATCCACCTAAAACTGTTACAGTTCATTAAAAAGCTTTTTTACCTGAATACGACTGGCTGACTCCATCTGTCACATTAAGCGTGTTGTGTCACTTCCTGTTAGCAGCTACCGTGCTGTGTTGCAGATTTATGTCTCTCCAACCCTTCATCTCTCTTGACAGCAGCTCATTTCAGATTATAATTTGCTAATCAAGCATCTGTGCAGCTACATTTATTTTTTTGTAACCTGCTTGACATGTTTGTTTGGTTTTAGTTCTGCTAGCTTAGCAGTTGGCAATGGCTTTTGTTGATTTCCAAAAGGCTGCAGGGAGAGTATTTCCCCCAATTTAGCTTCACTTCATCGGCTTAATGTGAAATCAAGAACAGAAATTAAAGTTCTTCTGCTGACGTACAAAACTCTTAATGGTCAAACTTCATCTTCATAGAGCTCTTTGATCTGAAAACGAAAACGCAGGGAGGTTCAGGGACAGCCAGCAGGGCCAAGGCACCGACAGGTGTTCCTACTGATTTACATCCATGATATTTCCACCCAGCGGCCTGTAGGGGGCGCTAACAGTCCAGCACCGACTGGCTACTAATAAACATCTGATGTTTTGTTCTAAATGTGTTGAGGAAGAAAAAAAACAAACATCAGATGATTCACTTCAGTCTGCAGCTGTGAAATAGAGCAGAAACAACCGATTCTCACACGCACACAGACACACACACACACACACACACACACACATACATACACACACACACACACACACACACACACACCCCAACACTTGTGTTTCTGTAGACAAATAGAATTAAAGTCTAATTAACCCTGAAAATACATTTGAACTACTGACACATCTGCGTTCAACCTCTGCCTGCAGGTGTGTGTGTGTGTGTGTGTGTGTGTGTGATTGTGATTGTGTGTGTGTGTGTGTGTGTGTGTCCCAGGAGAGTGAACCTGAGTTTGTTTCTGAAGAAACAGAATTAAATCCCACTGAGGAGAAACAAGTGGGTTCGTGTATCTCCGATGTTCTCCAGGTTTTCGGGCCCGAGCTGATGGGTGTTGGTTTTTTTTTTAGAGTCGCGGAGAGACCGACCGAAGAAGGCCCAGCCGAGGCCCCGCCGCACTCACGCCGATCAATACGTGTTTATCAGCTGCGTCGACGCCGCGACCTGTCGGCGCAGAGAAATCCGACTGAACAAATACTTGTAGTGAGTCATTAAAGCAGATTAATGCTTCTTCCTCACCCTGTCGCTTCCTGTCGGCTGGTGCCACGGTGATGTGGACGTGCGTGTGTGTGTGTGTGTGTGTGTGTGTGTGTGTGTGTGTGTGTGTGTGTGTGTGTGTGTGTGTGTGTGTGTGTGTGTGTGTGTGTGTGTGTGTGTGTGTGTGTGTGCAAAGGGGGGCGGAGGGATGTCCTCTGTGGGTGTGTGTGTGTGTGTGTTAGGGACATCTTGACCCCCACCTCCCCCATTGAAGCTGAGCCAGGAGACTTTAAAATGCCAAACCTCTGAAACTGTCACCTTACATTACATGGACTGTAGCAGTGTGTGTGTGTGTGTGTGTGTGTGTGTGTGTGTGTGTGTGTGTGTGTGTGTGTGTGTGTGTGTGTGTGTGTGTGTGTATTGTAGAAGTCAACCTGTTTCATGTGTGTCAACTCGGTGTTGACTTTTTAGACCTTCAACCATTAAGACCTCCGTCTTTCCTCAACCTGACTGCAGCTATAATCTCTGTTCGTCATAAGAGATATCCAACGTCAGTGACGGAGGCTCCGCCACGTCGGTTGTGGGGTTTGAGTCTTTTGCAGGAAGTTGTTTCGCTGTCCAGGATTTTTACGTCCTGATTTTCAGTTGAGGAGGAAGTGAAACCCAGTTTCAGCGAGAACAGAAGGAAATGTTATATTTTCCAAAAAAAATCGCTCCAAAGGAAGCACATAGAGAGAAAGTAAAGAGGTTCTACTTACGAGCCTTGTGGTGCTCCGCAGGAGATGCTGAAGAGATGACACGCTATCAGCTGTGACGGGAACCGATTACAACACGACGTCTACCGACTCGAAGGCAGCGGAGAGGTCCAAGAGTGGTGCGACCCAAAACCTGAAAACTGTTCGGACATTGAATTTGTCCAAGAAGGAAACAACATTTTCAAAAAAGCTCTGATTTTCTGTGTGAGACGAGTTCTGTGTTTTTGCCCTTCACCTGGTGACCATCAAACTCACGACTCTGCCACTACGACTGGACCTGAGAAGCTCCGTTATACTGTGAGACACAATGAAGACACATAAACCAGGTCAGGTCCTGGAGGAAAACAGGTCCAGCTCCCGCTGCTGAAGTGTCCTCGAGCCGAGCAGTGACGCCGCTGCCGTTCGTAGGGCAGCTGATCTCAGCTCAGCGGCGCTCTTTGTTTTCCGTGCAGCTTATTTCCTGCATTTTCCTGCAGGACTCTGGTGAAAAGGTCTTCATCCGTCTCTGTTGTTTTTTTGGGTCGACGCAGAAACAATCAGCTCGTCCTCTGCTCCACTTCACACAGACACACCGAGGCGACACCGTACAAACAACCTGAGATGTTTCCCAGCATGCTCTCTGCCCAGGTACATGTGGACATGTTAGAGTGTGTGTATAGTCCACATGCTGGTCTCAGCCCAGACCAGATAACCGTTTTAGTCTTACGTTTTTTATATATTTTAGTATTCTTGTTTCACAGACATGTTTAGACATTTTGGTGTTTACTTTTTTTTCTTTTCAGTTTTTTTCTTTTTATGTTTGTATATTTCTGTATAGGTGTGTGTTTGTGTCTCCGAGCATGTGTGTTTTCGAGTCTTCGTGTGCGTGTTGCCTGCAGCAACCGTTGATTCACTTCCTGTGAACACCTGAGCTCAGATCTGCTGCAGGCGCTCTGAAATCAGAACACCTGAGACTCATCTGCCTCTGAGGCTCCGCCCCCTCCCCACCGCCGCCGCTGCCACCGCCACCACGAACACACACACACCTTCAGACACACTGCTGAGTCAGACTTCAGTTTGAAGTTGTTCACTCTTAGTTATTGAAAAAGCAGCACTTTCAATTGATTGCCTTAACTATGAATTACCGTGGCAACAGGTAAATAAAGATTCACAATGGCAACGGGTAATTAAGGAGCAGAGCCTCCGTTTGAATCCATTTGGGTCGTCTACCGACTCTGTCATTTCTTGTCTCTCTGGGTCGCCTGTTGTCTCTTCGGGTCGTCAATCGTCTTTCTGGGTCGTCTTTCTTCTCTGAGACATCCGTTGTCCTGATGTGTCTCTCGCACTGTTTACAGTTTCTCTCGGTCTAAATTTAAACTGATCTCCTGTCAGCCCGCTGCTCACAAACCTGCAGATGAACCTCAGCAGAATCTGATCTGCCGTCGACCCGCTGAGACTCAGCTGAGGAGATGAAGAGGAACGGTGGGTACTGAGGATGATGATGATGATGGGGAAGGTGACGGGGCGTCATCGCTTCAGCTTCTGAAGCTGGATTTTAACTGAAAGTATTCTTCGGTAGAAAAAAAAGTTGTAGTTTGAGTCCTTGTGTTTATTTTGTTGAGGAACAAATATTTTATCGAATGCAGTATCTTTCCAATAATCGACCGAGCTGACATTTAGCTGTGAGGTCATTAATTAATGAAAATGAAAGTTTATCAGCCTGCAGCTGATCAACGTCTGTGACGACCAAACAGCACGAGATGAAGTGTCATCTCTGAGGCATCCGTCCGTGTTGATCAATGAAAGCCTGATTAAAGTGTTTATGGGAATCGCTGAAACTCTGGATTATTTTTTTTACCTGAAGCACAGAAAGTTAATTGACTTTCAAGAGCTCGTCGATCAAAGCTGGAAAACATCGACTTCACAGAAAGATGAAAAAGAGAGAGCTGAGACCGCAAAAGCAAAATACTTGTAACATGTAGAAACGCATGAAAACACATTTAAATACAAATTAAAAAAAGATATAACATGTCAAATATAACAGGCGTGAACATCACGAGAACGTGTGGTCACATTGTAACCTCGGTTCTCTGAGTGAAGACACCGTCTGTCCAATGCGTTACATATCAGATATGTACGAGATGGACGGATAGTCTTGAGACGATAAGAGAACAGGTGTGAACTGAGGTGGACAATGTGAGGACAAAAGTGAACATTGTGAGAACGGAGGTGAGACGGAGGTTCAGAAAACACGTTCCGTGTGTTTGTTGTCACGGATACGAGGATAAAAGTGCTCACCTCCTTCTCTTTGTGTCTTCTTGTTCTCCTGCAGCTCGTTTGGTATTTGTTCTTCTGTCCTACTGTCTGACGTAAAGGTCAAGGATCTGGCCTCACACTGAGCCCTGCAGGAACCTATCCGTCCTCCTCACCTTTATTTTTTCAGCTTCCTCTCACCCGCACTCACTTTATTAGCAACTCTTATCCAGTTTGTGGTTCTCGGTTAAATGACACCGAGAGGTGTTTCCACGTCGTCCTTCTTCTTCTGTTAAACCTCTCAGTGAGGCGTCTCTTCTGGACCAGTCTTCGAGTCTTGAAGTGTTTGGTTGGATCCTGCCTGAGTAAGACTCTCCTGTTTTGCTGGTTCGAACAAACTGCTGCTAAACCTTTGGACCCGGTCGCACAAAAGTTAAACAGTCTGCACCTGTTTAGCGCCCGCCAAGGTGCTTTACAATTTCTGCCTCCCATTCACATAGAAATGGCAACGGTGCTGCCATGCAAGGTGCTCGCCTGCCGTGGACAAAGACACTGTGGCAAGTGAACAGTACAAACCGGGGTTTGAACTACCAACCTCAACATTAGTGGGCATCCCGCTTTACCGGCCGCCCCAAAGTCCTATGTGACTCCCCTTTAACATCAGCTCGCTATCAAATTAAGTCCAATTCCAGGTTCTGGTGTTCAGCTGCAGAGCCCTGCAGGATCAGAGATCTGCAGCTGGGGATCTGACGTCCTCAGGTTGGCGGGCCGGTCTTTGATCCAGACTGAAGACTAAAAGGAGACACAGCTGAACCCTAAAGCTGTCTCCCACATCTGAAGACACCTTGTTCAGACGTCTTTTCATATTTTCCTTCATGTCTTGTTTCATTTGATTCTTGTTTTTCTGCGAACCCCTTCGAGCAGTCGACTCTTGAAAGGTGCTAAATAAAGTCACTACTGATGTGCATGAGGTGGTCAGAATATTAGGAACGCCTTCAAACCTAACGCAGTCCAGGACAGCGTCGTGTTTGACCCTCTTCTCTTGCCCTTTCTGAACTTTCTTGCATTTTCCCCTGTAAAGACTTTTTGGGGAGGTTTTTGTTTTCTAAGGACTGACAGGGTTGAGTGCTGTGAATAAAAAAAAACATGTTCGCTCCTTTAATGCCTGCCACAAACTGAATAATGAACTGATCAGTAAAACTTCCTAATGCGGCACAGTTCCTCAGTCAGTATCGTAAAGATTTCTTATCTCGGATGAGTGCCGAGAGATAATGACATCCCGAAGGCTGTAAAATCTGATCTCAGCTTTGATGTTGATCGTTCAGCCGTGATGTTTTTATTCCTTCTCATCACACCGTTGACCTCCGTGTTCAAAAGAAAATCTCTTTGATTCGAGTTCCTCTGATTATTTTTAGAGTTAAAGTTCGTCTGCGGTTCATCGATCCATCACTGCTCTGCCGCAGTCGTCCGTGGGTTTAATTTTGGAAGTGATTATGACCGAGGAGGGCAGCAGCCTGTCAGACGAACTGAGGGGCACAGAGTCGACAGGAGACAGATTAAAGGCAGGAGGAGACAGGACGTCCTGCAGGAAACAAGACAACAACAGCGACTGATCACAAACACACGCAAAGGCCAACAATCTGTTCATTCCGCCAATCATCAATCCATACATCAGTTAACACATCAGTCATTAAATCAGTTGGTTGATCAGGTGAAATCACAAATCCATAAAAAAAGGAGATTGATTGTCTTTGAACAGAAGCAGATGGGACTTTTCTTATAAAGATGTATCAGAACATCTGCAGCAATATAACATGACACCTGGTCAAGCTGAGTCAGGTGTGTCTGTGTAACATCACAGACCACAAAGGAGGTCCTGACCCTGGAGAAACTGCAGCAGCATCAGTAACTGTTGATGTCTCATGTGACTCCACCCCCACCCCCCTCCTCCTCCTTCTCCTCCTCCTCCTCCTCCCAGAGTGAATGGGGTCTCTGCAACAGACGGCCGAGCGACAGCAGGATACTAACAGAAAGTGAGAGAGAGAGGCAGAGTCGCTGTGAGCTGCTGCTGATTTCATCCTCCTGTCATCACTAATCAGTCTGCTGTGATTACTGATCAATAACCAGGAAACAAGGACTCACAGATCAGCCGCTGGACGGTAAGAGCTTCTTTCTCCAGCTTTATGTGTTTAACTCCCGAGTCAAAGTCCATTGGAAATACCTGCAGATTTTTAGGTGTGTGTGTGTGTGTGTGTGTGTGTGTGTGTGTGTGTGTGTGTGTGTGTGTGTGTGTGTGTGTGTGTGTGTGTGTGTGTGTGTGTGTGTGTGTGTGTGTGTGTGTGTGTGTGTGTGTGTGTGTGTGTGTGTGGAGTCGGAGCAGCATCGCTTTCTGTTCGCATCGAAGTTCAGTGATTCTCGTCAGTTTACTGGAGCAGATTGAACAGGATAAACTGCAGCCTTGTGATCAAATTAACACGTCCGTCACACAATGAAAAGCAACGCAGACTAAAAAATATTTGAAAATGTTAGGACGATGATTTTCATCAGCAGAAGTCACGGCTGTTCCTGTTGTGTTTTGATGTTTTATATCATGTTTGTTTAAAGCATCATTCAGGCAGAAAGAGTGTAAATAAAGAGACAGCAGACTCTTTAAAAGCAGTTAGAGAAGTAGATTTGTTCTTTCCTCTGCTTTAAATTAAATCATGTTTGGGATCCACTGAATCAGTGAAACAAATATTCTTCTGACTAAAGACAGTTAGAACAGTTATATTGTTTTGTACTTTATTATAAAGTTTTATTTATATATATATATATATATATATATATATATATATTATTGATATATATATATATTTTTATATATAAAATCGGATTTTTCAGAATTCGGTTATTTGGGAACTCAATAATACCACACTAATACACAATAGTACACAATAATCAGAGACAGTTATGAATCAGAATTTGGGTTTTGAGAAGGACTGTGCTTCGTCTGTCAGGCTGAACTCTGGGCAAAAAAACTGAAGTTTACAGTGAAATATTTTTTCTGTTTGTCTCAAAGGACCTGATTGGACGTCACCTGTGTCTTCTCACTGGATGTCTTTGTCTCCGCCTCACTGGACGGACTGGACAGTCTGACATATTTTTGTTGAACAGTTTTACATGTTTTTTTAAGTTTGACCAATTTCTGTTCAACAGTTTGATGTCTTTTTTTGGACAGTTTGATGTATTTTCTTTGGACAGTCTGACGTAGTTTTCTTGGACAATTTCACATATTTCTGTTGGAAAATTTGACGCATTTTTGCTGAACTGTCTCACTTGTTTTTTTTGGACAGCCTCACCTCTCTTTGTTGGACAGTTTGATGTCTTTTTGTTGGACAGCCTTTGTCTCCTCAGAGATGAACTGTCTCTGTGTCCTGAGCGTGCTCGGCGTGTTCGTCCTGTCCCGGTGGGAGGAGTCAGGCTGCAGGGCGATGATGCTGAACTCAGTGGTCGTCCCTCAGGTGTCGGGAGGAGGAAGAGGAGGAGGAGGAGGAGGAGCAGGGGTCCCCTCCCACCAGAGGAGGAAGAGGAGCTGGGTGTGGAACCAGTTCTTCGTCCTGGAGGAGTACACGGGAGACGAGCCGCTGTATGTCGGAAAGGTACGAACAGTTGATGTTTGATGGGAGTGACGGCTCCGCCTGCATTTAACAGAACAGCTGCATCAGTCCACTTCTTTAGAAATATGTATTCTCTCTTCATTGTCTCTGTCTCTTCAATTATGACTAATGACTGGGGGGGTGCGTGGGGAGTGAACTAGGTCTGACAGTCTAGCAGAGGGGACAGTCACATGACTCACACATTAAACAGGAAGTTGGCGTCCCGACTCCAGATTTTACAGGTAACGGAGGTCTTCATCCAATAAAGGAAGTCCATTAGAAATGAGGTTCGTACACAGAACCGGCCGTTGGGACGATGAAGGCCTGTGATGCAAACCTCACCTGGACCAGTTGGTTCATCGGGGTCTCACGGTGACAGCAGACCGAGCAAAAAAAAAAATTCCCCTTGGGGATTAATAAAGTAACTACCTAACTTAACCTAACCAAAGAATCCGAGGCCTCTCTCTTCCAGCTGTTCCTCGGGGACCCTGAGGTGTTCCCAGGCCTGACGCCCCACACATGTATAATTCCTTCACACTGAATGTCCTCCGTTGAAGATTCTTCCTCTTAAGATCAGGGATGTTGCTTCACCCCGAGATACCGAAGGCTTTGCTGGGTCTGTCTTGGAGGTCAGGGACAGAATAAAATGGACAGTTCGCGTCTACACGGGATACTCCTTCTTCGAACCACCGAGGCCTCCGGCATGAATGAGTCTTCTTCATCCGGTCTGACGTCTGTCCTCTTATCAACCCACTGGGGCTCTGAATGACCTTTCACCAAGAAGCAGTATTGGACTTTGGCGAGCTTAATTATTCCTTTAAAAGACCAGAACCCAAACCCAGAGAAAGTGGGTGGATGGAGTCGCAGGGGGAAGGTTCAGGTCCCGAGTCCTGGCTGAGGTTCAGTTGGAGTCACTGCAGACTGTTCTGTCCTAAATCAGACCGCCATGTCTCTCTGACACAAGAGCAGATTAACCTGATTAACACTACGATGAATGAAAACATAATTTGCCCTCAGGGTGTTTGTCATTCAGCGGAGCATAAACACTGTTGGTGCATTTGTTGGTCTCCTTTGACCCTTGAATGTGTGTGTATATGTGTCTGTGCGACCTCCTCAGCCCTCAGATCTGATCTGCCCTCCGATTGGACAAGGCAGCTGTCTGTGAGACGATTATGCTGTACATGTGAACCCTCAGATCGCCCTGTGGCATTGTGGGAGATGACGAACACACTGTTTGTCTTTGAGAGGCTGGCTGCGCTGATTGAAGCTGACAGACCAGACTGAGCCTCAGTGTGTGTCTGCGTGTGTGTGTTGTACATGTTGTATCGGTGTTACAGTAAACCAGTGATTCCCGCTTAGAGCCTTGAGCCTCGAGCTGGAAGGCCGAACAGTCGAACTACAACCGGTCAAATAAAAGAAAAGGTCATTTAACTTGATTTTAGCACAGACAACGGTGTCCATGTGGGCCTACAGGTCCAGGTTCTAGATGTGATCCTGGTTCTGAGTCTGATACTGGTTCTATGACAGATTCTGTTCCTGAGTCTGATCCTGGTTCTTTCTCTGATTCTGGTTTTGAGTCTGATCATGTTGGAGATGCGGGGTTTAAATCTGGGGACGGGCGAGCGGTGGATCTGAGTCGATCTGATTGGGAACCAGGACACAACGCCCCGCCCACCTATAGCGGAATCCTGACTGCACCACAGGCCTGTCAATCAAACAGATACGCCCACAAACAGAGGCATAATATCAAATTAATGATAGAGTTATTTTTAGATGGACTGCCAGAAAGCTATCAAGAAGGAGTGACTTTAGCAAATGACACCAAAATGACTCATGAAAAAAATTATGGATGTCTTTCATCTTCTCCAGAGAAGTTAAATGGAAGTCAGTGGAGCCAGAGCCTAATTGGAGCCGACCCCCTAGTGGCCCTCGGCGGTATTACAGTTTAAGGCACTTCTGCATTGGCCTCATTTTTCAGACCCAGAAGCTACGTCCACTTTTAGATACAGTCTATGGTGGAGGCACTGTATCCAATCTATCAATGCATCAGTGAATCAAACTGATCCCTACATGAAACATTTGACAGCGAACCAGTCTGAAATGTTGTACTGTTCCTGTAACTGAACGGTCCACCGGCTGGTTTCTGGTCTGGTCCCTGCAGCTCCACTCTGACGTGGACAAAGGTGACGCTCAGGTGAGGTACGTCCTGAGCGGCGAAGGAGCGATGTCCATCTTCACCATCGATGAGGACACCGGAGACATCCACGCCACCAAGAGGCTGGACCGGGAACAGCAGGCCTACTACACCCTGAGAGCTCAGGCTCGGGACCGAAACACCAACCTGCCGGTCGAACCCGAGTCCCAGTTCATCATCAAAGTCCAGGACATCAACGACAATGAGCCCAAGTTCCTGGACGGACCGTACACTGCCAGGGTGGCCGAGAGGTCTCCTGTAGGTGAGTCTGGACTGAGAACAAGTCCAATCTGCTCTCTGAAGCTCACTGACATCATAAATACATTAAATGGAGTCTACAGCTAGTTTCTTTCTATTTAGACAGAATTTGTTTCCTCTGCTGAAAATCGCTCAGATCACAACCGGAAATCAGCCCTGAAGGTTCTGCTCTTATTGTGAAAATCAGAGCTCAAACAGGCTCTTAATGTGAAACTCAGACCTGGTGCAAAAGTTTTTTTAGCCTTTATGTTCGCTTCAAATGAACGTTTTACGAACATGCAACCCTGGTCGATTAGAACTAACCCAAAGAGTTTGGTGTCCTGGTAAAAGATTCTTCTTCTTCTTGTTTGATTTTACTGGCGGACTACAAACCAATGTTAAAGGTGCATGCCGCCACCTACTGTACGGGAGTGTCTAAAATTATAACTTTACATACAGGTTATACTCTCTAATAGCTTTCTAATAGCACATGTTAAACTGCCTCTTTGTGGTTACAAATCCCACATTTATCTGTTCTGGTAAAAGATTTACACACGCTTCTGATTTTATTGTTGCAGTACCGTGAGCGTCCACAAAGACTAGATCACTTTTGTCCCTAATATGATGTGTTTCGGTTTGATGGCCTTAGTTTGAATCAAAAAGTTATCTTTGTTCAAATGAAACATGATTTTGAACATTCAGGTGTTTTTCTACAGGTACCTCTGTGGTGACGGTGGTGGCGACAGACGCTGATGATCCGACGTACGGAAACTCTGCCAGACTGGTTTACAGCATCCTGCAGGGTCAGCCGTACTTCTCAGTGGAGCCAAAGACAGGTGAGAACACACCTGGACAATTCAAATCAGTTTTACTTGCACAGTCCCACATCCCGTCACAAGTTATTTCACGGCATATGATATAGTAGCTCAGGTCATGATTGTGCCCATGTGAAACATGTATTTTGTCAATGTGAAATATGTGGCAGCCTGGACATGTTGGGGTGAGTGGAGAGTAGAGAGAGAAAAGAAACAACAGAGATATAATAACGTTTAGGTGCTGCTAGAAGAACTGCATAAAGAGACAATTAACAAATAATAAAACTATGGGAGTGAGACGGCACAAAGGTGATGAGATGCAATGGTGGCATATATAATAGTGATGTTAGATGCTTCACATGTTAAAGCCTGGAGAGTGAAAGGCAGAGAGCTCGGTGCTTCAGTCTATGCCTGTGACAGCATAACTAAGGGATGGTTCAGGGTCACCGATAAGCATTTGTCAAATAGGCAAGTTTTCAGCCTAATCTTAAAAGAGGAGGGTGTTCTCTTCCAGAAAATCAGACCGGGAGCTGGTTCCACATACGAGGAGCCTGAAAGCTGAAACTCTTTTGCTCATTTGAAGCCAGTGATATAAAACCGTTTCCTGTGTTTACTCCCCACCACCCCCCTGACAGAGAGGAGGTGAGATGACCCCCCCCCCAAAACCCCTTCCTCCGCTGCCAAGGGATCAGATCAAAGCTGATTAAAAGAGCGTCGGCCTCCTGTTCCTCTGAACTGTATTTAGTGAAGTATTAAACAGAGGTCACGTGATGTTATCCTCTCACTTCACACAGAAATAATCACACACGTTCAGTTTGTTTGGGGATCATCATTTAGAAAATGACCGACATCTGAACCACTGGAACCAAAATGATTTCATCTGTTTTTATGTGATGTCGACATGTGGAAATACGATGATGAGTGGAACACAGAACTGAAGCAGGAGATGTGAAACCTCTTTAACCCTCTGAACTCATTATTTCCTCTCAGTTTTAATCAAACGTTGTCGGAGTTTTTGAGTGTCAGGGATCAGCTTGTCTTTATGAGATGATGCTGCAGAAAAAGGTCGTCTGTGACACAGTGAAGCAAAGCTGGGATTAAACGACTCGAATTCAGCCCGATTTACACGCGACGTTGACAAGTAATTTCCAGAGTCTGTCCCCGATATGAACGTCGGGAACAAACAAATTGTGGCCTAATTGAGGGACAGCAATGGGATGTGTTCCTTGGCGTCGACCAATAGGATGACAGATAATGTGGGATGCTGCAGGTACAGAGGAGTGGACTGTTGAGACAACTTTTAGTGTTTCCTCAAGAGAGTAAAAAAGATAAATGTTGGTGAGAAATTGCAGCGGCACTTTGGCAACCTGGTGAATGATAACAACGATTGACAACTTCTTCACCCTCCTCCCCGACGACACGGGAACTCACGCGCAGAGCTGAACAATGAGCAGTCCGGGTCGTACGAAGACACGGCAAGAATTTATGGCACTTTGATCGTGTAATCCGACACAGTTTTACCATCATTTAAGAGAAATGCGTCGTGTAGTCGGATCCTGGCAGAAGTCACCTCAAACATTCTCTGTTCGACCAAATTAAACATGGATTCATCCGAACACACGGCAGATCGATGTGGATTTTATCGTGATTACATGAAAATCAACGTCAGTCACAATGTTCTGGATCACCACAGTCTCACCTGTCCTGCAGGTGTGGTGCGGACGGCTCTACCCGACATGGACCGAGAGATGCGGGACCGTTACCTGCTGGTCATCCAGGCCAAAGACATGACTGGTCAGATGGGAGGTCTGTCAGGAACCACATCCGTCACCGTGACGCTGACCGACGTCAACGACAACCCGCCTCGCTTCTCCCGCAGTGAGTCCGAACTCTGACCTGTAGTTATGACATCACAGACTGAGTCTGACCTCTAACCTGTAGTTATGACATCACAGAAACACAGTCTGACCTATGACGTGCCATTATGACATCACAGACACAGTGAGTCCGAGCGCTGATCTGTAGTTATGACATCACAGACACACCCTGACCTCTGATGTGCAGTTATGACATCACACAGTCTGACCTGCGATGTGTAATTATGACATCACAGACACCGTCTGACCTATGACATGTACTTAAGACACACATGCTGCGTTCGAATTTTCCACTTGTGCACTACATATTATACTACATAGTGAACAAAATCCACTCTGATTGGCCACTTGTTCACTTTGTAGTGTGCTATATAGAGTACTAGTGGACAAAGCAGCAACAGTCTGACATCTGACGTGCAGTTATGACATCACAGACAGGTATTAGTACTGTGTACCGGTGTGTACTAATCCCTCTGTACCGGTGTGTACCTGTGTACCAGAGAGTTACCAGTTCGGTATTCCGGAGTCAGTTCTGGTGTCGGCTGTGGTCGGTAAGATCAAAGCTCTGGATCTGGACGTTGGTACAAATGCTGAGATGGACTACAGGATCCTGGACGGAGACGGACTTGGAACCTTCAGGATCCTCACTGATCCCGACACACAGGAAGGACTGCTCACCTTACACAAGGTACCGGTTTGCTGTGAACAGGTTCTGGTCACCAGCAGGTCACAAACATCTTTCAGTAGATCTGATGTTTTTCTCTGACTTTAAAGTGATTCAGAGGGTTTTAAGCGTCCGTCCTCTCTGATCCAGAATCCAGCTCTCGGGACATGTGCAGCTCTGAACTCTCTGCCTGTGTGATTATTGCATTAGTCTGCACAGCTTTGCGTCGCGTCCCAGAGGAGAGACTCTGCTGCCCGGCAGCTGCTAACTACACTTTAAATTTAGATTCATGTCAGTGATGCATGTAAAGACAAAACGATCTGTTATTTCTACGTCGAAGAGAAAATTCTCCGAGTTTCAATAAGTGTCCTAAAAATATGTTTGAAGCCTCGTGGCCTTTTACATCAGGCTTCACTCCGTTTCATGTCGACATCAGAATCCTGACGCGTGTCCTGATTTTGATGATGTTCATGACGATGACATCGACTCCGTCCCCCACAGACTCTGGACTTTGAAACCAAGTCCACCTACACTTTACGGGTCGAGGCGTCCAATCGGGACGTGGACACTCGTTTCCTGTCGGTGGGTCCGTTCAGGGACGTGGCGACGGTTCGGCTGCTCGTGGAGAACGTGGACGAGCCCCCTGTCTTCTCGTCCTCCGCCAGCCGGATGGTGGTCTCTGAGGCGGCTCCGGTGGGAACTGATGTGGGATCAGTTTCAGCTCATGACCCCGACGCCTCCAACAGTCCCATCAGGTGAGACGAGGGCTCGACCAACCACCTGTCTCTTTTTCGGTCCGTCTCTCCATCTCTCACCCCGTCTGTCTGTCTGTCTGTCTCTCCGTCTGTCTGTCTGCAGATATTCTATAGACAGGAAGACAGACGTTGATCGTTACTTTGACATCGACAGCAGTTCAGGTTTGATCACCACGAACAGACGTCTGGACAGAGAGATCAGCGTCCTGCACAACATCACTGTTGTCGCCACGGAGATCTGTAAGTCCCACGACTTCCCGTCTGGTGATGACGTAAACTGTATGACAGAAGTACCTGACAGGTGTGTCTCTGTGGGTTAGTGGATAAGTCTCAGGTGGGGAAAGCTGTGGTTCTGGTCTCCGTGACGGACGTTAACGACAACGCGCCGAGCTTCGCCATCGAGTACCAAACGTTCGTCTGTGAGAACGTCCAACCTGGACAGGTACGCCTCACCTGCTTGATACACAGTCGTCTTCACGTCACATGTCTCCACTTCATCTGTTCAGTGCATCAGGCATCAGTACACACAGGAGAGCATCTGTACAAACATTAGAACATCTGTAAAACCAGGAGAACATCTGTACAACATTAGAACATCTGTACAACATTAGAACATCTGTAAAACCAGGAGAACATCTGTACAACATGAGAACATCTGTAAAACCAGGAGAACATCTGTACAACATTAGAACATCTGTGAAAACAGGAGAACATCTGTACAAACATTAGAACATCTGTAAAACCAGGAGAACATCTGTACAACATTAGAACATCTGTGAAAACAGGAGAACATCTGTACAACATTAGAACATCTGTAAAAACAGGAGAACATCTGTACTGGACAGCAGACAGATGCAGATTAACAGGAATCTTGACGGGGAAAATTAAGATGATTTTACTGGAGCAGCATAAACTAAACAAGCAAACAGCAGGTGGAGTTCAGGTCGCTGCAGCCGAGGATGGAGTCAGTGTTACTGGAGGCGTCGGTCTGCCTCAGTCTGGTGCAGCCGTGACCTCTGATGGCACTGACATAAATAATCAGTTATTTACTTTGACCGAGTCGCTTCATCTCTGAAATCTGCTTTAATCTGTTTTTGATCTTCATCCAAATGTCCCATTAGTTACACTAATCTGATGTCACATGACCCGGATCAGTGATGTCACATGACCAGGGCCGGACCTGAGAAACGTGACTAATTTGTTTCCGGCTCATTCTGTGTCAGTTGACCTTTGACCTTTGACCCTCAGATCATTGAAACTCTGAGTGCTGTGGATCCAGATGAACCAGAGAACGGACATCACTTCCTGTTTTCTCTGGCTGCTGGGAACCTGAACTTCACCCTGACAGACAACAACGGTACGGTCCATATTTTTGATGTAACCCGAGAACACCCCGTTTCACACCTGCTGACATAACTCTGATGTTTCCTCCTCTCGCCTGTCCATCTGTGCTCAGACAACACGGCGTCCGTCCTGACTCGGCGAGCGGGTTTCCTGCAGCAGGATCAACCGGTTCACTTCCTGCCGGTGGTGATTTCGGACGGCGGCAGTCCGACTCTCAGCAGCACCAACACGCTGACCGTCACCGTCTGCGAATGCGACCTGCAAGGAAACCGCCGCCGCTGCAACCAGGGGGCTTCAAGGCTGCTGGCAGACGGCCTCAGCACTGCAGCTGCCGTCCTCCTCACCTGTGTCCTCACAATGCTGGGTATGATCAGAGACGGCCCCAAAAACCCCGCCCCCTCAGGTTAAATGAATCAATTGATTAATCGCTCGGTCGGTCAATTGCTCGGTTGATTGGTTGGTCAGTTCATTGATTGATTAATTGATTGATTTATTTCGTTTTGACGAACTCAGGGCTCACAGCTGTCAAGCTTTGCCTCGTTACGTTGTGATCTCGACTCTGCTACCTTCCTGTTTCCCTCAGGCGTTGTCATGGTAACGGTTGCCATCAGACGCAGGCGGAGTGAGCCTCCGTTTATGGATGATGAGCGAGAAATCCGCGAAAACATTGTTCGTTACGACGACGAAGGCGGAGGAGAGGAAGATACCGAGGCCTTCGACATGTTCGCTCTGAGACACCTGAACCAAACGAAACTCATCGAGCGAGCCGCCGCCGTCGCCGCCGTCGCCGTCGCCGCCACCGAGCCGCCGCTCGTCCCCAGAACACCAGAGTCCAGGACAGATAACAACTGGTTGTTCCAGGAGTTCATCAGGGACAAGCTCCAGGAGGCAGACCTGGACCTGACGGCGCCCCCCTATGACTCTCTGCAGACCTACGCCTTCGAGGGCAGCGGGTCGGCCGCAGAGTCGCTCAGCTCATTAGACTCGTTAAACTCGTTGGAGTCTGAGCAGAGGTACGACTTTCTGAGCGAGTGGGGGCCGAGGTTCAGGAAGCTCGCAGATCTCTACGGACAACACGAGGGAGGAGGGGTCGCTTCGTAGCCCTGCGTCCGCAGGGGGGGGGGGGGGGGGGGGGGGCGCTCTTACAGGTGTGTGGATACAGCAGGTAGAGTGGGCGCGGTTAGTGGGAACTGTCCTCGGCCGAGCAGCACCGAGGTCTGCCTGGCTCAGGGGGCAGTGGGAGGGGGTGTTTCTGATACCCAGCATGCATTTCTGTGGTGAACAGTCGTTCCAGATTGTCTCTGACGATCCTGAGGACCCTTCTTGAAGTCCGCCGTGTTTGTAGTCCAATGAGAAACTGCATCATTCAGTGTTTCTGAATGCAGCACAATGAGAAGCAGCTGCTGTTAATGATCAATAAATCTCTAATCAACTGACCGTAGGTGTAGTCTTACCTGAGTGAACCAGGATGACACTCCACTCAACTCAAAGCCTCGTTTTGATCCGCTCCCGTTTGCCCCGTTGAAATTACTGCGTTACACGTTAATACAAACTCAACATGTCCTGTGTCTGTTTCAAATTAAAAGCCCTCTACCCTTTCAGTAGACAGAAACCCCGTCATTTCTTAACAAGGACTTTTATTGTGAAACGTTTGCAGGAACGTGTGTTGTGAAATCGGTAAGTCACACTTTAGGGAGTAATCCAGAACAACTGTTGAAAATAGTATGATTTATATTGTTGACTTTAAAAGGATGAGCAACAAAAATTATTTAAACTACATTATTGACTATTGTATGTCAACCTGCCTCCACAGTGGTTACACAATCCTAGAAATGAGCCACAACTTAACAAACAGCACTACACACCCGCAACTGACCAATCACACACAGTCATGTGACATTTTATTTACTGGTGCAACAGGTCTGTCAATAGTTTAATAATAACCTGAATATTGATGATTGATATTGTTTCCACCTTTTACACTAAGAGTCCTCGATTGTTCACCTGACCATCGGTGTCACATGATCTGTGATGTCACCTGCAGGTGTATTCTGACGGACCTCGACCTGAGTCCACGTTGAAAAAACGAGGATAACGTCAATGTGAAGAACAAATGATGTCATCAGTCTCCCACACGAGTCTCCAAATGTCGAACATGTTTGAAAAATATGTACGAGAGCGATCTGCTGACTGGTTCCGTCACTCCCGAATACTTCCTGCTGCTGCTTCACATTAAAAATAATAATAATAATAATAAATTTAAAAAAAAAACTTTCCACTAACTCAAGAGTTCCTAATTAAAATGATTATTGTTGTTGTTGTTGTTGACATGTTACAAACCAAAACAAACAAAAAAACTGAACAGAGGAAATTAAAGAAATCCAACAAACTCAAAATGTGTTCCAAGTCTGAGTCACTTTACAGAAATAAGAGGAGAATCTCACCGAAGTGTCAAAGTTGGTTGTGTTGTCAATTATGTAAATATGTGTTGTGGCGGCATTTCACTACTTTTACATATTACATCAGAATTACGCAACACAAAAACACTACACGTCATCGCCAACGATCGACTGCGCTCTTATCACCTACTCTGAGGTACATGTGTGACATTTTGAGGACTATTAACCCACCTGAATGTAGTAACCAAGAGGCAGGACGCCATCCAGTGACGTGTCTGGGTATTACACTGGCATCGTAACAATATGAAAAGACTACGATGGATTCAGCTTTTAACTGCTTTTTAAAGACACAATAATATTAAAATAAATAAATAATGGGTTGTCTACTTTTTACTATTTTTACTTATTAGCCCAGAAATTAGTTGTCACATTGCTTTTTACTGTGTTTTCTTTACACGTAATTCAATTATGTATAGGATTTTTTTTTTTTTTTTTTTTTTTTTTATTTTTTTAACACTTAACAGTTGGATGTTTCAGCAGGTGTGTACAGATGTTTCCAGGTCTCTAAATCTTTGAATGTGAAATTCTCGAAGTCAGTCAGAGGCACAGACTGTATATAAAAGAAAAGGTCAGAGGTGGTGCTCAGAGGAACAGCGCCACCTGCAGATTAAAACTGAACAGATTTACTGTGTCGGACGTTGCAGCCGATGGTATTATTATTATTTTCTAATGATCGTGGATTTTTTTTTGTACAACTATTAACTATCAGCCGTGGATTTCTGTGACTTGAGAATGAAACTCAATATTTGTTTTGTTTTGTTTTGTTTTGTTTCTTCTCTTCAGTCTGTAGTTGTCTGCTCCTTCTGCAGATGTCGCTGTAACACAGATTACTTTTATTTTGAAAGCGCTGTTCAACCCGGATGTGACGATCTTTTCCGGGGCGCGCTCTGTGTTGGCTGACAGACCGGAGCGGTACCGTGTCTTTAGCTCGTGCTTTATCCGGTTCGTCGGCGCGGTTTGTTGGCCATGGAGGTCTGCGCGGGTCCGTGCGGGTCTCTGCTGGTCTGCCTGACCTTGTTAGCCTCTACGGTCCCCCCTCTGACCGCCTGGGATGCGGACCTGGAGCTGCTGGACCTGGTGGAGGAGATCCCCGAGACCTTCTACAAATTCATGAACCTGGACCAGGTCTGTGTTAAAACTGCGCGAGCCCGCGGGCTAGCCGTCTCCATGGTAACCGCACAGCTGCAGCCAGCTGAGTGCTAACGTGAAGATACGGGTGCCACGTACACGCGCAGCAGGGCTAAGCTAGTTAGCATTGAGAGCTAATCCAGGTGGCTGATCTTGGACCCGTGAACCCAGTTCAGTGCGACTGACCGGTGTAAACGGTCCGGTTCCGGTCCGGAGCAGATGACCGAGGTTAACCCCGGCAGGCTAACAGGCAGCTGTTGCCGACAGCTGTTTCAGGTGGTTCACACTCCATCCTCGGCTGCAGCGAACCTGAACTCTTGTTTGCCTGTCTGTCTGCTTGTTTGTTTGTTTGTTTGTTTGTTTGTTTGTTTACCACCTATCTGTCTCTCCAGGACGCCTCAGCAGTGGAGATAAAGAAGGCGTACCGCCGGTTGTCTCTCACTGTGCATCCCGACAAGAACAAAGATGAAAATGCTGAAACTCAGTTCAGACAGGTGGGAAAATACACAACACAACACAATCACTAACCACGCAAACGTAAACAGACAACTCCGCAAAACAACACAACAAACAGCAGCTGAGATTCAATTATGTTTGCTTGTTTGCTTGTTTTTAGTTGGTGGCCATTTATGAAGTCCTGAAGGACGAGGAGAGACGACGGAAGTGAGTGTTTCATTTTTACGTCCCTGCAGGCTCTCAGCCAATCAGAGCACAGACTCAGACCTCCGAACTGTCCCTCCCAGATGTTTTAATCAGGAGTCACCTGTGTGCGTCTTTACAGGTATGACGACATCCTGGTCAACGGGCTCCCTGATTGGCGGCAGCCGGTCTTCTACTACAGACGGGTGAGGAAGTTGAGCAACACAGAGCTGGGCTTCCTCCTCTTCCTCATCCTCACCGTGGGACACTATGCCGTCATCTGGTCCATCTACCTGGAGAAACAGCTGGTGAGACAGCCAATCAGAACACAGGAGAGCAGACCCGGGCAGCCAATTAAGACAGAGCACACCGTGTGACCTGACAATGAATCCTCCATGTTTCCAGGATGAGCTGCTGAGCAAGAAGAAGAAAGAGAAGAAGAAGAAGATGAGCTCCAGACCTGCCGAGGAGCTCCGGTGTATCGGCCAGGACCGGACCGACAGGTGCAGTTGTGACACGTTTACAGCGGGTCTTCCTGTTTGTTGATTTGTTTGTGTTTGTTACTGATTAACTGATTGTTGTTTCAGAGTTCTGGACCGACCTCACTGGCAGGACATCCTCCCTCTGAAGCTCAGCATCTGGCTGTACATGTCCGTCAAAAACCTGCCGCAGACCGTCCAGGTAGGAGGGGAAGCAGTCAGGGATCAGTCCTGGTCCTGGTCTCGGTCCTGGTTGAAGTCCTGGTCTCAATCCTGGTGTCTGTGTTGCAGGAAGTGAAGCAGTACTACGAAGAGTATCAGCAGATGAAGCAGCAGCAGAAAGAAGAAGCTGAAGCTGAACAGGAAGTTGTCCCAAGTAAATAGTGTTCCTTCCAGGCTGCCGTAGTTTGTTTCAAAATTACTGATCAATAAATACAATATAATTTAATAAACAAATGACTTTGATATCAGTGTTCCGGTGTCGGACTTCGGCGCCTGCACCTGAACGCACCCCCAGACTGTGTTTAGTTTAAGTCCCTCTGCTGTGTCCGTCTTTACAGGAGAGAAGAGGCCGAAGGTGAAGAAGCCGAAGGTGGAGTTTCCCGTTTACGAGCCATCTTCACAGAACCTGAACTACCACGGCTACGACCAGGCCGCCTCCATCGAGGACATTGAGGACCAGATGGACGACTGGCTGCAGGACCGCAGAGGTGCAAAGAAGAAGGTCTGATCTTATTGATAATTAATTACTCTGATCAATTTGGAGTCCTCCGGCTGTCTCTATGTCCTCCGACCGTCTCTGTGTCCTCAGACTGTCTCTGTGTCCACCAGGCCTCCGACTGGACGGAGGACGAGGTCAGCCTCCTCAGCAGGTTGATGGTTAAATTCCCAGGAGGAGCTCCGGGCCGATGGGAGAAGATCGCCCACGAACTGGGTCGATCAGTGACGGACGTGAGTTTGAACTGGTTACAGTATCTGGTCCTGGTACTGGTCCTGGTCCTGGTCCTGGTCCTTCACCTGGGTACTGACTTTAGAAGCTGATCTCGATCTGAGAACCAACTTCCCTGTAAAACCTCAAACTGAATCCGTTTTCTTCAACAGGTGACGACTAAAGTCAAACAGGTGAAAGACAGCGTGAGCCACACTTCAGGTAAACTCTACTGAGGTTCTACTGTCAGTATCGGGTTCTAATGTCAGCTGCAGCGAAATGTGACGTTCTCTCTGTGGTGGTGTTTCAGGTCTGGTGAAGCTGTCAGATTTGAAGAGTCCTTCTCTTCCTGTGAAGCCATTTCTTGTCAGTGACAACATAATGACTCAGAGGGTGGCCGGGGCCTTTGAGCGGGAGCAGGAGGAAGAAGAGGAGGAGGAGGAGGAAGAGGAGGAGGAAGTAGCTCCGGCCGTCCGAAGGAGGAGCAGGAAGGGAACAGCAGCAGCAGGAGACGAGGGGGAGATGAAGGGCCGAGGTCGTCGGCAGAGAGATTTCGACCCAACAGCGGTGGAGGAGGAGGAGGCGGAGCCTCATGAAAACAAACAAAAGGCAGAATCTCAAGAGAGCAAAGAGAAGGCGGAGCCCTCCGTCTGGACTCAGAACCACCAGAAACTTCTGGAACTTGCTCTGCAACAGTTTCCCAGAGGAACCCCAGAACGCTGGGACCGAATCGCCAAGGTGGTCCCGGGAAAGACCAAGGTGAGAGAGACGGAAATGACTGATTGATAACTGATGGTGATCTGATCGAACACTGACGTGTGACTTACTTCTTAATTCTTTAATCTTAAACTGATTTCATTTCTATTAATTGCAGGAGGAGTGTATGGTTCGTTATAAGATGCTGGCTGAGCTCGTTCAGAAGAGGAAACAGGCCAAGAGCTGATGAAAGGTCTTGACCCTTGACTCTGCCTCCTCATGCTGTGACCTCTGACCTCCTGACAGGTGAATCATCAGGTGACCTTTGATGTTCTGTCGCCTCCTAATTGGACTGAATCACGGCGTGTGTTTTTATCTGTATGGCGCAGCGTCTCACCTTCTCAGGTGTGTTTTATAACTGATGTGTCAAAGGAAGCAGGTCACCTGTCTGACCTCACAGCTTCACGTGCCTTAGCTCCGTTCAGCATGCTGCCAAACGTGTGTTCACCGATCAATAAACAGTATTTATTATCTCGTGCAGTTTGTTTTTTCATTGTTTACAAAATAAAAAGTTGAACATTTTCATGAATGGAAATGTTTTTATTTTGTTGTTTCAGCCTGAAAATAAAATGGACTTTTTACACAATTTTTTACTATTGATTAATTCAAAATGTATAATATTTACAGATGCATTCACTACTTTTTATTTTACAGCTATTATATTAATAATAATAACATTACAAATTTATTTTTGTTTATCTGTAATTATTTCTCACTGTTCTGTAGGTGTTTGGAGGGTGTCTTAAAAACACCTTCACTGACGTGTTTCTGATTTCAGCTCTTCTCTTCCTTTAAAAACACAAACATGTAAATGATCAGTGACGTCAACGGGACCGGAAGTGTACATGTCGATAACCGGAAGACACGCCCATATGTGGAGGGGAAAAAAAAAAAAAATCCTCCCAGAAGCCTTCCTGTTTTCCTGCCAGCTGAGCAGAGTCTCAGAAGAAGCTGTCAGTTAGCACTAGCCGCGCAGTCCGCATATATCTACGGTTCACACGTCACTGCTGCCGTAAGTAACGTTGAAGTTTGTGTTTTAACGTCTTAAAGATAACTGACAATAAGACGAGGAACGACTTCTGACCAGCTGGAGTGAGCTAACGGGCTGACGTAATGTTAGCGTCGCAGCTAACGAGGCTAACGTTCAGGTTTAATAGGAACCAGGAAGATTTGTGTTGGTGACGTATTGACTGATGAGTTTACGTCATTTAAAGAGGTTCACTCACACCAGACTCCCTTAAAAAAAACAACTCAACATTTTCGTGACTAAAGATAACTAGGAAGAGGTGGGCAGCTCGCACAGGTCCAGGACCGGCCAGAGTCCAAACTGTTGTTGTGTGTTACTCACGGTTTGATATCCAGCTGGTAGATGAATGAATGAATGAATGAATGAATGAATGAACGGAGAAAGGCATCGTGCGTGAGGGCGTGCGCACGCTGAACTACGCTATACAAGTAAATAGGATGTCCCGCAGCAACTCAAAGTAAAGAAGAAAGAAACATAAACTTTCATTTTACCAACAACAACAAAAAAATCAACATAGAAAATCTGTTTCTGTTCTTGGCGTCTCCTCTCCCCCACCCTCTCCCCCCCCACCTCCTCCACAGCTGATACTTACCCTGGTGACGCCATCAACGGGTGCCAATATATCAATAATCTAATTCTATGGTTGGCCACGTGGGGAGCACACCAACCACACAAGTCCTTAATAATTTACATTTACTCCTAGTGAGGAACTTTCAATTTCATATCGGTACGGGATCAGCTCCTGATCGTGAATCAAATCAGTAGACCCTTTCATACAGGAGACATTTTTCCGTGTCACTGTCGGTAACGCACAGGTGTTGGCTCAGTGCCGTTAAACGCCCCAGTAAATCTTAAAAGGTGGACCTCCCCAAACTGGAATGCAGCTGCCGTTAATACTCCCGTGATTTACCTTCTGTGACAAGTTAAGATGTCTGCTGTGAAAAGGTCAGATAAACAACATCTGAAGACAGATCTTCTGTTTTATTTCGGAAACTCGATGTTGGACAGAAGTAATCCAAACTGTAGTCTTCGGTTTCTGTATAAACCTCTATATTGAAGTTTAGGTCAAAGATGGCAAACATTTGATGAAGTTCTGGACTGAGAAAACATCTGGAAATTGAAGAGATACTTTCAACCATCCACAGATCCACCATGCCTGTTTCAGGCCTAAGAAACGTATCTCATAGGCTGTTCACACCATTAACAAACATCCTGGATGATCTCTCATGTAAATGCCAGCTGTGAACAGTCCGAGTGAAACTTTCTCCGTTGCGGTCACCCAGATAGATTTTAAAAGATGTATTTCGCCTTTAGAAAATGGTTTACTTGTGAATTGGATTGTGACGTACAACAGACGCCTCCACTGCTCCTGAACGACCTGTTTTTAATAACTATCACGGCATGCAGGTGTTGTGCTGAAGTCCTCCACAAACTCGCTTAAAACCTCCATCAAACTTTCAGTGGCGCTAAACACAATCCTGAACTGCCCCTTCACCTTTTCCCAGGTGCTAACAGCGTCTATGTTAGGTTAGGTTAGGTTAGGTAGTTGCTTTATTAATCCCCTGAGGAGAATTTTTTTTTTTTTTTTTTTAGGTTAGGTAAATGTCTCTCTATGTCTGTCCTCAGGTGTGATGCAGGAGACATGTCTCTGCAGGCGACGCTGCAGCGGAGGATCAACTCCGCCCAGGTGCTGCTGCAGCGGGCAGAGCAGCTCTGTCAGGGCGTGGAGGGTCACCAGAAGCTCTGCGGTAAACTCCGAGCCGAGCTGCGCTTCCTGCGGCGGGTGGAGGCCGGAGAGCTGCATGTGAAAGAGTCTCACCTGCACAGCACCAACCTGACCCACCTGACGGCCATCGTGGACTCGGCCCAGAGTCTGGAGGACGTGGTGGCCCTGCTGCACGTCTTCACCTACCAGGACGCATCCGGCGCCCGGCAGACGCTGGTGGTGGACGTGGTGGCGAACGGGGGCCACACTTGGGTGAAGGCGGTGGGTCGGAAAGCGGAGGCTCTGCACAACATCTGGCAGGGGCAGGGCCAATACGGAGACAAGAGCATCATCCGGCAGGCTGAGGACTTCCTGCAGGCCAGCCGCCAGCAGCCCATCCACTACCGACACCCCCACATCGTCTTCGCCTTCTATAACGGCGTGTCTTCCCCTATGGCCGACCGCCTCAAGGACATGGGCGTCTCCGTCCGCGGGGACATCGTGGCCGTCAACGCTGTGGTGGCAGAAGAGGAGGATGAGGAGGATGAGGAGGAGGAGGAGGAGGTGCAGGAGGAGGAGCCGGCTGAAGACGATGATAATGAGGATGAGGAGTCAGAGGGGACCAGGGTGGACCGCGGCACCGTTGTGGCCAGCCTGGAGTTCCCGCTGCAGGTGCAGGTGGAGGAGTGTCGACGGGTCAACATGGACATCACCACGCTCATCACGTACGTGTCGTCGCTGAGCCACGGCCGCTGCCACTTCACCTTCAGGGAGCCGGTGCTGACGGAGCAGGCCGCGCAGGAGCGCCGCCTGCAGGTGCTGCCGCAGCTCGACACCTTCATGGCGGGGAAGGAGCTGTTCGCCTGCCGCGCCGCCGTTCACGACTTCCAGCTGATCTTGGACACGCTGGGGGGGCCGGGTGAGAAGGAGCGCGCTCAGAAGCTGCTCGCTCGACTCCACCTGGTGGACGACGAGCCGTCGGAGCGCACGATGCAGCTCACGCTTAGCGCCAAGGTCAACCGCCGCTCGCTCATGATCTTTGGCACCGGAGACTCACTGAGAGCCGTTACCATGACGGCAAACAGCCGCTTCATTAGGGCGGCAGGCAACCAGGGTGTCCGGTACAGCGTGTTCATCCACCAACCGAGAGCGCTGACAGAAGGCAAGGAGTGGAGGGCCACGCCCACTGGGACAGAGACCTCCTGTGCAGGGGCTGATGGGAGTTTGAGTGTTTAGGTGCCGTCACTTTAGGTTGTTAATGTTCCCTGATCAGCTGAGTGCTGTTGTTTTTGTTGATGATCTAAAAATCAAAGATCAATAAAGCTTCTCAGGCACTTCCTGTGGTCCTGTTATTTGTCACAGGTGGTCACATCGTGTCGGGTCAGCTGACCCGCTGTACTGCTGTGACTATCCCAATAAAGATTACTGATTGGATGAATTCAAATGCAGCAGTTTGACTCCTCCTTCCACAACATTAAACAGTATATGCATAAAACCACACTGAATAAACATGGCGTGTTTACATACTACTCACGTTTTATTCAGATCACTTGGTGCCTTAAGATGCAGTGATTTGTCGCCATATAAATGACATCATTGCAGTGAATAATCCCACAAACACCTGTAATTATTTTTCCATGAAACAACAACGAGGTATCTGAAATGAAAATAATAATTTTCCTAGAAAGTTCCTGGTCTTCGTTTCTTAAAGTTCCGCTTTTAATGTGGTAGTGTCGGAGCGGAAGTGGGTGTGTCGCGTTTAAATGAATGCCTCCAAACGAAGCCTGTTAGCTTGTCCTGGGAGCAGGTGAAATGTTTTGCGGTTTAAGAGTTTAGTTTTGGGATAAAATGCCGCGGGTTGAAGCTGAGGCGGAGCTGCCTATCCTGAAAGAGGTGAGAACAGGGACATAAAACTTTCGTCATTGCTTTAAAAAAAAAAAAAAACAAGACTTAAAAACTGATTACAAAACAAGTTGTCGTCTCACTTGACCTGCTGCTAACCGACTAGCCAGCGATGCTAACACGGAAGTTTCACTAAGATCAGTTCAGAGGTGTTAGATCTGTTGAGTGATCCGACTAATGCACTCTCTTATTCCCCCCCCCCTCCTCCTCATCTGTCTCCGTCTCGCTTTCCCTGCGTCATCTCCTCCTCCTGCTCCTCTACATCTCCTCATCTCCCCCTCTGTCCTCCTCCTCCTCCTCCTCCTGCACAAGTGTCAGTACAGTCATCCAGTAGAAACTCTGTCGGATCTACAAATGGTTCGATCTCTTTTCCCCGACCTTCGTCTCTATGTGGATTTTTACTGTGAGTAAAAATAAATAAATAAATAAAGAATCAGCTGTTTCTGCACTGTGGTTTTTATTTCAGATGCTCATCCTGACTTCCTGTGACTTCCTGTTGGTCTGGACAGTGACACGAGTGGAGTAAACATGAACATACTTTCAGACTTGTGTTTCTGTTTTTCATTTTATGCCTGTATTAAATAGGACAGTGTAGATATGACAGGAAAACAAATAAGGGGCGAGAGAGAGAGAGAGAGAGATGCAGCTGACACATGATCAAAATGTATATGTTAATGTGTTCATGCAATTATGTTTCAGGAACACATATATATATATATATAATATAATGCTGTAAAGTTCTGGCTAGTGTTGTGATTTGGTGCTATATAAATAAAGTTTAAGTAATTTTTGATTGTCTTTTGCACTGAAACTTTATATATATATATATATAAAAAAGGAAATCTGAAATTCTTAACATGCATTTAATTGAGTTTTTCAACTGCGGAGTGAAGCTGCCACTCAGGTGCCTCCAGGAGGATCCTGGCCTCTCATCAGTAAAGTCAACTAACAGTACCTGAGTTGTTTCCTGTCTGTTTCACAATAAAAGCATCTGCGCACTCAGTTGGATTCGTGTGAAGCCGAGATGTTTTGTATCGTTGGGGATCACTGATGCTGTTGCGTCTCTTGACAGGTTTTCCAAACAAAGAGAAGAAGAAACTGGTTTATCTGTCCGGGACGGTTCCTGTTCACTATGAAGGTCAGACTGTTCACCGTCAGACGCTTTATTTCTGTTTACTGTTTGATGTCGGTGTGAAATGATGAGCTGTGGATCAGTCTGGTCTGGTTCTGTTGACTTGTATGTCCGTACAGGAAGTCAGTATAATATCCCAGTGTGCGTCTGGCTTCACGAGACCCACCCGGTGTCGCGGCCTCGCTGTTACGTATGTCCGTCTGTCTCCATGATGATCAACCCGTCTTGTCCCTGTGTGGACGCCTCTGGAAACATCTGTCTGGACGCTCTCAACCACTGGAGTCATGTAAGACAGAGGACATCTGTCTGTCTGGGTTAGTTAGGGTGGGATGTTAGTGTGGTTAGTTAAGGTGGGAGGTTAGTGTGGTTAGTTAAGGTGGGAGGTTAGTGTGGTAAGATAGGGTGGGAGGTTAGTGTGGTTAGTAAAGGTAGGAGTTTAGTGTGGTTAGTTAAGGTGGGAGGTTGGTGTGGTTAGTTAAGGTCGAAGGTTAGTGTGGTTAGTTTAGGTGGGAGGTTAGTGTGGTTAGTTTAGGTGGGAGCGCCCCCTAAAGAGATGCCCCGGTGGTTCCATTTACCTACATGCGCGAAATTCGGTGCCCGTGTATCACACCTAGACGTACGAAAAAAGTTGCATTACGTCAACTCAACAGGAAATCCGCCATTTTCAATCTAGTCGTCATTTTTGGCGATTCGCACATTGTACTTTAACGAACTCCTTCTCGGGATTTTGTCATACTGACTTGACATTTTTTCTGTGCACTCTGTTTGGGATTAAAAGTTGTTAAAAGAATTTGTTTTCATTGATGGGTGTGCCCGTGGCGTGGCAGCCATTTTGAGTGTCTCACCATGAAACTACAAATTTCTGTAAATCTGTGTTATGCGATTGGGCGTGGCCAAATGGCTCGCTAGCACCCCCTAAACTGCAGCCCCGGTACCAAGTTTCACCTACATGCGCCAAAAATGTTGGATATGTTCATAACACCAAGATGTAAAAAAAGTCTCCTGGCAGCATGACCTCAATTAAACAGGAAGTCCGCGATTTTGAATTTAGTCTCCTTTTTTGGCTATTCGCACGTGTTGTATTTTAACGAAGTCCTCCTACATATTTTGATGCACCGACCTGAAATTTTGTCTGTCCTATCTTAACACCTGGGAGATGAATAGTTGTTAAAAGAATTTGTTTTCGACGATCGGTGTGCCCGTGGCGTGGCGGCCATTTTGAGCATCTCGCCATGAAACTACAAGTGAAACTGCAAGGGGGGATATGCGGTCCCTCGCAAGCTGCACGTCGGGGAGCCGGCAGCCACGAACCACCGGATCCCCGACGCGCACCGTGCGAGGGCCCGCATATCACTGCTTGCAGTTTTAATTAAAACTGTTTTCATTGTTTATGTCACTTCCTGTCAGGACGTGTCCAACCTATCACTTCTAGTGTCAGAGATGAAGCGGGCCTTCCACAAGGACACACCCCTTTATGCCAAGTGTACCGCACAAGGTCCACCCCCTGCTGGCATACAGGTGTCACAGTCAGCTGGAAGGTCAGCTCCTCCCTCCTCCATCACCTCCTCCTCTATTACCTCCTCCTTCCCACAGAGCCACAGCTTCTCTCCCACCTCTTCTCACCTGTCTCAAGACAAAGGTAAACTTCCTGTTTGTGATCAAATTTTCAAAAGGAGCAGATCAATAAACTGCATCTGATTGTGACGTGTTACTGTCATGTGACGCAGTGCCGGAGAAAGTCGGACATTTCTAACTTTCATCACGTTAAGTTGGTTTAAGTTAGCGCAGTGTTGCACAATGCTGAATGAGCTCAATAAGCCCCACCCCCTTTGTTTCAGCCAGCCAATGGGAGCAAAGTAGGAAGGAGAGAACACGGAGGTCGTACACTGAGGAGCTTCTGGGAATCGACTTCAGCGCTCCTCCTTCCTCCTCCTCCAACCACAACAACCCGTTCCTAAGCTCTGCCTCCTCCTCAGGTGAGACGAGACGGGTAACACGGAATAGCTAGGACAATTGAACTGCAGACTCCTGATACTGACATTAGAATGTCCTGGTTCTGATTCAAGTCTTTGTCGTGGTCCTGCACCAGGTCCTGGGCCGGGGTCTGTCTCTGCGGGTGTCCCCCCTGTAGCCCCCCTCTGTGGGATGATGGGAGCTCTAAAGCTGGATGGAGAGTTCAGTAGAGTCCAGCAGTGCAAGTCACCTGTACGGGTCGTCCAGTCAGAAGCAGCCAGAGGTGGACACGCTTCAAGTTCTGGTTCGGCACCCGGACTAGATCACAACCTCCGTCCTCAGAGACTTCAGTCAGTACCAGCAGCTGGAGCAGACAACATCAAGGTGAGGAGGACTCCTTGTTCTCAGCTGTTAGCAGGTGTAAGGTGGGGGTCAGCCAGATTCAGACGGTCAGTAGGTCTCCGGTGGTTTCAAGTGGTCTCGCCATGTTTCAGCAAGACGCGAGTGGTCTCAGGTCATCCAAGGTGGTGTCAGGTGGTGTCAGCAGGTTTCTGCAGATCCTAGGTGGCATCAGAAAGTCTCAACAGGACTCAGGTGGTGTCAAGTGGTCTCATCATGTCTCCTGTGGTCCCAAACAGTGTCAGGAGGTCTCAGCAGGACCCAGCAGGTGGTCTTAGTCATCATGTTTGTCCCTCAGATGGCAGCTCGGCTCCCTCCGGACCAGGCGTCGGTCTTCCTGTCTCTGGTGACGATGGAAGGGCGGAGCTTCAGTCCTGCTGATGTCATGGAGGCAGTCCAGCTGAACAGAGATTTCCCATCAGCCCTCAGGTTCCTGACTCACAACTGCCCCATCTGTCAGGACCAGGTGTCCTTTAGCAAGGTGAGACGCATCACCTGAGTCAGCCAATCAGAGACCACACAGCCGCCCTCATGTTTCCCGTTTCTTCTTCTTCTCCTCCTACATTCCGTGCAGATCATCACGATGACTCACTGCTCCTGCTTCCTGTGTCAGACGTGTTTCATATCGTTCTTCTCGGTGGCCATTAAGGAGCGGAGCGTCGATCAGCTGGTCTGTCCTCAGTGCAGCCGCCCAGAGGTCAGAGGTCAGGGTGGGATGGAGGAGTCCATGGACTATTTCAACCTGCTGGACACACAGGTGGGAACCACTCTGATCCCAGTCCTGCCAGTCCACCTGCTGGTTCTAATCCTTTGTTTGTTTGTTTTCGTCAGATCCGTCACTTCCTGCCTCCTCAGATCCACGAACTCTTCCAGAGGAAACTCCGAGACCGAGCCCTGCAGGAGATGCCCAACTTCTGCTGGTGTGGTCATGTAAGACTCACTGAGACCAGGACCAGATCAGGTCCTCATGGACCCACACCGGAACCTTACAGACCCAGACATGAATATGTTTTACCAATTTAGTGAAATCAAAAGTAAAAAAAAAAATCATGAACTCAGATTTGTGCAGTTCTTGTGTTCGCCCGTAGAGGGCAACATTGCGAAACACTAGACAGGAACCCCCGACTGATGGACTGGACTGACCTGAGGTGTAGCTCGACTGATGGACAGGTGGAGGACTGACCTCACACTGATGGACAGGTAGGGACTATCCTCAGGTGTAGCTACTGACCGGTCTTTGTATCTTCCAGTGCTCGTTCGGGATGCTCCATGAGGTTGACCGGTTGAGGATGGATTGTCCCAGCTGCAAGAAGAGCACCTGCTCTCAGTGCAGATCACCTGTGAGACACACACACACACACACACACACACACACACACACACACACACACACACACACACACACACACACACACACACACACACACACACACAGATGCACACAGACCCCTACCTGACCTCAGACCAGTACCTGTCCTCCGCTTGCCCGGTCTCTAGTGGTCCCCTCAGCATCAAGGACTCTCCTGTGAGCAGTTCAGACGTTGGCAGCAGCAGAACCAGCCGGACCAGCACGGCACCCCCCTGCTCAACAACAGCATCGGTACGTGTGGTCTTGGGTGATCTGATGAGGTCCCATGTGGTGGTCTGATGAGGTCTCGCGGAGTCTCATGTGGTCCTGTGTCCTCAGAGTGTCCAAACTGCCAGTTGGTGTTCAGCCTGTCTAAAGGAGGATGTCTCCACTTCACCTGCAGTCAGTGTCAGCATCAGTTCTGCGGCGGCTGCAGTCAGCGCTTCGTTCTGGGATCAGTGAGTCCAAACTGTCTCCGTCCATCGATGACTCTCCTCAAGTTTCTTCTATCGTCTGCTGGATTTGACTGATGTCTACTCTGACTATTCTCTATTTTAACGTCCTCAGGCTTGTGACTTCTCAGCCGACTGTGGAACCAAAGGCCTCCACGCCCACCACCCCAGAGACTGCCTGTACCACCTGAGAGACTGGAGCGTGACCCGCCTACACCTGCTGCTACAGGTGAGGAACACCTGACGGAGCTCGGGTGTGCCCAGCTGCTGTGACGTTCAGTACTGATGAGGTAGACCGTGTCTCTTGTCTCTCAGTATTACAGAGTGTCTCCTTCCTGGTTGGAACAAGCCAATGGCAGCTCACCTGACGCCAGTCTGGCAGGTGAGTTCTCTCTCTGTTTTTACAGGTGGAATCTCTTCGGTCCCAGTTTGACTGATTCGGTGCCCTCATATTCCAGCAGTGTGTTTGGTTTTGGAGCTGAGAGATTATGGCAGCAGACGGGAGGAGCCCTGCGGACGACAGGCGCTACCTGAATACAGAGGATTCTGCCAGTAAGACCACTCTTCCTAGCACCAATCAGCAATCTCCTCCCAGTACCACCTACCAGTCTGTTACCAGTACCGCCAACCAGTCTGGTTCCTGTACCAACCAGCAATCTCTTCCCAGTACCGCCTACCAATCTGGCCCCAGTACCACCTATTAGTCTGGTTCCAATACTGCCCACCAGTTTAGTTCTAGTACTGCCTACCAGCCTGGTCCCAGTACCGCCTGCCAGTCTCTTCCCAGTGTTAAGGAAACTCTATTGTGACATGACATACTATGAGACTCCTCTGATTCCCTGAATGGGGCAAAGGTCCCATAAAGGACACCCGACCTCAGGAACTAACTGTCCATGATAAATGTAGATTGTGGTCACATTGGAGCCAAGGACACATTGTTATCCTTATCGAAACCAATGTGTTCCTTATAGTTGAGCCTTTGTAAGAGTACAGACAGAAAGGTGTAGCAACGGGGCACGGCCACACGTTGTGGCCTCTCCTCGATCGAGCTGCTGCCAATAAACATTACCGCGTTGACACTCAGAACGGTCTCCTCTGCCTTCTTCACCTCATCTCCACAATTTCCATCACACCCAGTACTGACAACGAGTCTGGTCCCAGTCTGGGTTCATTCTGGTACCCAGTTTGCAGTTTACCTTTCCAGGTGTGCTGCTGTCAGTCTCAGGCGTCTCCGTCCGTCTCGTCTGTTAGGCTGCACTATAAGGAGCGTTTGGTGGAGCTGATAAACCGTTGCCGTGCCGACCCAGTGGTCCTCTTCAATGTGCCAGAGATGATGGCGGAGCTTCAGCGTTGGCACGTCGCCGTGCCGACCAGGAAACCTGACGAGCCTGAGCTGCTGTACGCACACCGCCTCCGCATGGTCAGTGAGATCGTCATCAACACTGTCTTCCAGGTCGTAGTCTAACTACACTGTTTACCTGGAGTTGTTGTTGTGGTAAACAACAGGATCAACACACAAACACTATCTTTATCTGGACTTTAATTCAACCATTAAAAACATCTTACTTTGAAAACGGGGGATGTTAAATAAAGTTGAAGTCAATGTTTTAAATAGAGACATTTTTTTAATAATTGATCAATTTAAAGGGTTTAGGTTGTTTAGAAGTAGAAAAACAAATCTAAAATCCCTTCAGCCAATCACAGCGCAGGGTTGTGTGTCGCTCTCTCTCTCTGCAGACGCTGACCAATAGCGTTCCTCTCAGGAAGCAGCGACACTCCCCACTCAAACTCAACCGTGACCTCTGCCCTCATACCTCCAATGTGGCAGCTGGAGCCCTGCCCCTTCACCTGCTGCTGACCGACTGACTCCACCCACTCCCAACGTGCCAGCCAACCAGATGGCAGCGCTCTGTCACCATAACAACCACTAACTTGTTTAAAGCTGGGACACCTGACCACGCCCCCGTCGGGTGCTATGACAACACAGGGGGTGTGGTCAGACACTTTCCAAGCTAAAATGTAACGAGTTCTCGGTGACGTCATGTCCTCAGCTGGTAGCCTCTGATTGGCTCACTGTTTGCCATGGAAACACAGCCAGAGAAACAAAACAAGACTTGGTGATGATCAATGAAAAGGGGTCCGAAGGCGGAGCGAACAACCAATCATGGTTCAGAACCGATGTTCACTTTAACGAGCCGATTCGTTAACAAGCACTTTTAGATACCATGCGATGCTAATGAGCCTCTTCTCAGTATTTCCCGGACGCATTTATGTTTCAGCCAGTGTGAGCAACAGTTAGCATGTGTTAGCATTTGTTAATACAGGTCACCAGATGCAGTTTTAACTGTTAGCATGTGTTAATACAGGTTACAGAAGACCGTTTTCTTTTTTTAAGTGTCCTGTGTTGAATGTGACAGGCGCTGAAAACTTAACTTTCTATTTTAGGTCTGTGCACTTTAACCGTTTGAAGTTTAACAAATAAATTGTATCTTAATGTACTTCAGATTCCTCGTTTTTGTTTCCGTGACGATCTTGCTGCCGTTTCAAAATAAGTGAAACTGGGGGAAAGCTCCAAATATTTTAACATGACGACTTTTCCTTCTTCCAGTGACGCGGCAAATTCTGCTCTCGGCTAACCCTTTATGTAACACCCGTCGTCCTATTTAAACACCCGACGTCCCGATGTAACGCTCGTCGTCCTCTTTGAAGACCCGACGTCCAGATTTAATACCCGTCGTCGTATCGCTGTGACCTTGAAGTCCCGTCCGTCATTGACAAACCGAGACATGCATTCGTGTTTTTACGACGTTAAAACTTTTACTTATCACAAACTTTATAAACTAGCTTCACTTCTTGATACGTAAAATCTGTTGTTTGTCCCGCGAGACCGTTCCGTTCCTCACTGCTTCGCCGGCGGAGCGTCGTCTCTGGACGGACTGAAGGAGGCGATCTCCTTGACGATCCTCCGAGCGATGGTCCGGCTGTTGGCGGCGACGATTCTCCGGGACATCAGGTCCACGTCTCCCCCTGGACACAAGACGCAGAATTCAGTGAAGACCGCCCGAGCGGGTGAGCGGCTGACTCAAGAGCGTCCTTACCCTCCACGTCCACCAGGACGCCTCCGGCCTCGGAGACGATCAGCGACCCGGCAGCCACGTCCCAAACGTGGATCCCGATCTCGTAGTACGCTTCGACCGAGCCGGACGCCACCAGACACATGTTGATCGCTGCCGTTCCTGCGCCGCGCACCCTGGAGACACGTTCGCTCCGTCACGGACACATTTTTACATCGCGGGAGTATTCGTGTCGGCGCAGCAGCTCGTAGCCGTTACCCGTGTACTGGGATGCACAGGATGCTTCTCAGGCTGCGGAAGATGTTGTCGACAGTTTCGGGGTCTCTGCTGGATCCGAACTCTGTCGCGATGATCGACTGTTTGATGTCTACCAACAACAGGTCAGTTTTTTTTTTTTTTTTTTTTTTTTTTTTTTTTAAACAAAACAACTTCACGGTTTCACTTCTCGCTTTTTTCGGTTTTTGAATTCAGCTGGATTTGCCGACGCCCGTCTTAACGTGTTATTGACGAGTGAATATATTATTAATTACTGACCTTGCTGGGCAGAAACCTGCAGCGGCTCTCCGTTACAGAAGGCTCCCTTTCCCTTCCTCGCAGTGTACATCTTGTCTTCAAGACAGCTGTAAACCACACCGAACTCCATCTGTTTTTTGACAGAGAAGCCGATGGAAACGGCGATGAAAGGAAACCTGTTGGAGATCAATTCATTCGAGGTATTAATGGAGGTCATTAAAGGTCCCGGTGTGTTTTCAATCGTGGAACAGCGTGTTTCTGATCAACAGACATCAGGAGATTCTAATTAGCGATTTGAGTGAACTGACCGCCTTTTAAACTGACTCAATTTTTACAGGAGACATGAAAACACTTGAAGGGACGAAGTGATGTCTCGACCGTTTCGGCGAAACTGAGGTGGTGATGTCATACACTGATGAATCAGCTATTGATGTCAAGAGTGTCTGGAAGGGGATTTTGGACATGGTGGACCCCTCTGGATGTTGACTTGACCTGATGATACGAGTTAGATGTAATTCTGTCAGGCTGGTGGTGTGCGAGTGTGTTATTATTTGTTGTTGTTGTTGTTTTCCTTCTGTTTTGTATTGTTAAGGTTTTCAAGTTTTGTCTTGATAAGTTGTAAAATAAAAGTCTGCTTCAGTGAATGTTTAAAACTCACGCGTGAACAAAGTTGGTCGTTCCATCGATGGGGTCGATGATCCAGGTGGGAGAATCAGTCAGGACGCAGGACTCACCAGCAGCCACCGACTCCTCCCCGATGAACCTGACGCACACGTACAGTACAAACACAATCAAACCTCTCTGACTTTCCCCGACGATATTTATTAGAGAGATATAGATTGTATTTCATGGTGTTTTTGCATACTGATATCATCCTACAGCTGATAAGACAACAACTGGTGCACTGACCACTTCCTACTTTAGGCAGGAAGTACTCACATCCTGTATAAACAGTTCAGGTTTTACAGGCAGAAACAGGTTTATTAGACCTGAACGCTGTCAGCTGCAGACGAGCTTCTAACGTTCGATGTTTCGTTCAGTTTGTAGAAAACAAAACAAACTGAATAACAAAAAGAGCTCAAATTTGTCTCCGTCAGTCTGTTTGATTGGTTGAATCCTGGAAGATGTTTCTCATAATAAAACTACATTAACTCAGACAAACTCTTCTTCAGAGACAGTATTGATCTGTGGAGCTGATCAGTAACACCAACCCTGGAGGAGGCGGAGCTTCCTACTTGTGTGTGGGGAATTTCTCCTTCACTGATTGGATGATGAGCTGCTCCACCTTCTGGTCGGTTTGTGTCACCAAATCCACGGATGAACTCTTCGTCATCACCTTCCTCTCATCAACGAGAGCCTCGCGCACCACCTGATCAATACAAGATCATTTCAGACAAATACACTCTGATCTAACAGTCAGTATTGATATATTGATGATCAGTGTATTAATCAGTCCCTCCGGGAAATTAACGCAGATTGAAGCAATCTCAGCAATATTTACCCTGATGTGGCGCATGATTACTATCATGCAATAACTCCTTATTAAGTAGTAGTAAAAAAAATAAAATAAATCACTTTAAACTAAATTAGCAAATTACATCACAATTTTTGAAAAGCAATAATCACAAAAAAAATGCTACAAAAAAAAAAATCGTGGCGCGGTTGATTAATCTGCAGCACTTCATTTAGAAACACAGATGAAACTGTCCAAACACTGAGACGCTTTTAATTTGAAATCTGCCTTCACTGTTTTCCCGTTTCAGCTCGCTGAGACTCAGAGAAGAAGCAGTTTAACTGTCTGTGCTCTGGTCTGACAGATGGACTGTTGTTAGTATATTAAGCAGGTTCATGAGGTCATCACGGTTTCCCCATTTTCAACAACTGCAGTAATCCAGCAAAGTAATAAAAAATTTTTTTAAAAAAACAGTCCATCATTACTTTAAGACGTGAAGGTCAGTCTGTCCAGAACCTTTCAAGAAATGTTCTCCATAAACCATCAAACTCCAATGAAACAGTTCTTACATTTTTCACTGTTACAAAACTGAAGACCACCAGGAAACCGCCGAACTCACCTCTCCAGCTTTTCGTGCGATGGCAACAGCATGATCCATGGCGCTCTGCCAGAGGTCGGCCATGTTGGAGGAGCAGCTCCTGTCAGACAGAAGAGACGCACAGACTGAAACGGGGAGAAGTTTAAAAACCTCAGAAACCTGAGAAACCTCAACTGTCAGCTTCAGGTCCTCTGGCACCTCCCTGTGTCATCAGATGACGGTTTAATCTGACCTGCCTGACAAGTCCTAACGGATCAATCAGAACCAGATGAGTCAATCAGGACCTGAAGAGTTGAAGCTCTGAGGCTGCTGTGATAGATCAGCCTGAGGGACCCGAACAATCTTAAATAAAGGATCCATCAACTGAAAAACAGAGAATAAAATTTATTCAGAGATCAACAGAAGAAAAATGATCTACAACACTTTTCATTAATCTGAGTTCTTAAACAATACGTTGAAATCATTTGATTTAAGTGAATCCGTGATTTCACTTTATTGATTAATTTATCTGCTGCTTCGGTTCAATGATTTGATTTAAATCTGAATTAGCAGCAAACTTTCTCCGAAAACATTCAAACGCAGATAATCCATAAACCTAAATAATGATGAGCTTCATTCGGAAGCATCACAGTCAAATATTAAAATATTGAACAAGTATGAACTATTAAAGATGCTCTTGTAGTTGGCGGCAAACAGCCGCTGGGGGGCACTCGCAGCTCCTCGTCACTTTTAGTATCATTAATCAATATGGGATTGATTTAAAGATGAATAAAATGAACAGCACGTGATCGGTGTTTGAGAGGTTTGAACTGCGTGTGCTGTCCCGCTCTGCGTCTTTAGAAACGAAGCGGCCTTAAAACAGAAGATTTTTGAACGGAGTCTGGCGGGACGGATGTTTGAAGACAGCCGGTTACCGCGGCTCAAAAAAAAAAAAAAAATTCAACTCCAGGATATGAGAGGGAAATTTACCTAATCTTTAACTAGAGCCAATAAGTAAACAACAAAACAAAACAACAATAAACAAAGTCACCTGTAGAGTACCACCCGCGGTCCGTCCGGCTCTAATCCGCTGCGGGTCAGCGGCTCCGCTCACTTCCGCGTTTCTTCTTCTTCTTCGTCTTCATCGCGCAACAGAGCGCTTCTGCCTGCTGCTGTCTGCTGCGTGAAACTACACTGACAAAAACCCGACTAATTATCTTAAAAGGTGACAGAAGAAATGTATTGACTGTCCGGATAGTTGCCAATTAATTGAATGAACTGAGTCCAGCTCTGCAGCCACTGATGTTCTCTGTATCCTATTGATCCACATCAGATAGTCTGATCACCTTCATGACAGCTGGACACCTGAAATTAGAAACTTTAATTTGTTAGGTTAGGTTAGGTTAGGTTAGGTTAGGTTAGGTTAGGTTAGGTTAGGTAGTTACTTTATTAATCCCCGAGGGGAATTTTTTTTCGCTACAGCAGCATACAGAAGCAATGAGATAATAATAGAATAACAGAAAAGCAATAAAATAGCAGTAAAAACTATAAAATATAAATATAAAATATGAAATGCACAGTATATACAGTACAGTATATATCTATATATATTATATACAAACAACCAAGAAACACAGACAACAGTGTTATTGTTATTGTTGAGATGTTTGCTGGAGTAGTAAAAAGCAGGAACATTGTGACATCAGTTTTGAAGGTTTTATTTGCGTTTTGAAATCATGACAAACATCAAACGTCCTCTCAGCTGAGTCCATTCACACCTGTTGCTCCACAGACACACTTGCTGGGGTCCTCGTCGTCACGGCGACAGGGAAACGCCTGGATCACCTGGGAGATGTGATGGGCCACAGCCGTGGAGCTAGCAGCTATGACTCTCCGAGACATCATGTCAAACTTGGAGCCTGGAAAAAAAAAAACGAACAAGTGGACCAATCAGAGGAGGCCACGCCCACACATAAGTGACATATGGCATCACGGATGAGAAACAGACCGTCCGTATCCATGACGACGCCTCCAGCCTCCTGGACGATGATGGCAGAGGCTGCGATGTCCCAGCAGTGCATCCCGATGTGGTAATAAGCGTCGGCTCCACCTGTCGCCACCTGACACATGTCGACCGCCGCTGTCCCCAACGCACGGACGCTGAAACACGTCAACGACACGCAAACATGTCAACGACGTACAAACACGGCAAAAACATACAACCGTGCCGGCAACATACAAACATGCCGCACCCGTGAACTGGAAGTTTCAGCAGTCTGAAAATGTTGGTGGTCATGGTGGACAGAGCGAGGTCGTCGCGCTCCGCCCCAATCTCCGTCACCACCACACACCTGTTGATGTCTGATTGGACAAGACAGAACGGTCAGAATGAACCAAAATCCGCCTTAAAAACCAACACGTAACCACCTCAACACGTAACGTTCAACATTTTCCTTCCACCATCAGCCGTCATGCGAATGAATGCAATGATGTCATGCGAGTTATGTCACCTTCCTGTCCAGAGGCGTGCAGCGGCTGTCCGTTCAGGAACGCTCCTCTTCCTCTCTGAGCGTGGAACATTTTGTCCTCCACAAGGCTGTAGACGATCCCAAACTCCGTCTGACAACGACAACATGACAGCTGACTTCCTGTTTGACCTCTGACCTCTGATCTGGAAGTGACAGCGGCGCTTACCTGCTTGTTGACGCTGAAGGCGATGGAGATGGCCACAAATGGAAACCTGTAAAGAGAATCAGTATCAGGTTCTGATTACAGTTCTATAAGTTGTAACTACAGTTCTATAAGTTGTAACTACAGTTCTATGAATTGTAACTACAGTTCTATAAGTTGTAACTACAGTTCTATGAATTGTAACTACAGTTCTATAAATTGTAACTACAGTTCTATAAGTTGTAACTACAGTTCTATGAATTGTAACTACAGTTCTATAAGTTGTAACTACAGTTCTATGAATTGTAACTACAGTTCTATAAATTGTAACTACAGTTCTATAAGTTGTAACTACAGTTCTATAAGTTGTAACTACAGTTCTATGAATTGTAACTACAGTTCTATAAGTTGTAACTACAGTTCTATGAATTGTAACTACAGTTCTATAAATTGTAACTACAGTTCTATAAGTTGTAACTACAGTTTTATGAATTGTAACTACAGTTCTATAAGTTGTAACTACAGTTCTATAAGTTGTAACTACAGTTCTATGAATTGTAACTACAGTTCTATAAGTTGTAACTACAGTTCTATGAATTGTAACTACAGTTTTATGAATTGTAACTACAGTTCTATAAGTTGTAACTACAGTTCTATGAATTGTAACTACAGTTCTATAAGTTGTAACTACAGTTCTATGAATTGTAACTACAGTTTTATGAATTGTAACTACAGTTCTATAAGTTGTAACTACAGTTTTATGAATTGTAACTACAGTTCTATAAGTTGTAACTACAGTTCTATGAATTGTAACTACAGTTCTATGAATTGTAACTACAGTTCTATAAGTTGTAACTACAGTTTTATGAATTGTAACTACAGTTCTATAAATTGTAACTACAGTTCTATAAGTTGTAACTACAGTTTTATGAGTTGTAACTACAGTTCTATGAATTGTAACTACAGTTCTATGAGTTCACAAGAGGGCTTGTCAGTGAAATATCTCAACATGTGTTAGGTGGACTTCCTTGAAATTTGGTTTAGACATTGATGGAGCCCAGAGGTTGAATCCTGATGACTCTGGTTGACATTTGACGTTCCCTACAGCGCCACCAGATGGTCAAATTTCTCACAGACGGGTTGAGTGGTTAATCAAAAGCAGACAACATGTGGCCATATCACCGGGTGAGACCAGCTGTCTGTGACATCACCATGTGGCCGGCGTCTCTCACCTGTGGACAAAGTTAACAGTCCCGTCGATAGGATCGATGATCCAGGTCGGGCTGTCAGTCAGCTCCACACGCTCGCCTGCAGCTACAGACTCCTCCCCGATGAACCTGAAACCAAACAACATCATCATCCTGCTCACTGCTGTTGCCGGGCAGATGCTAGACTGTCTCCAGTCTGCCTGTCCAATTAGAATCCGTTTAATTTAAAAGGTCACTTCACAGACTTTTAGTTTAAACTCAGTTCAGGTTCTACTGGTTCTCCTGAGGACTGACAGCATCGAGGAGGAGAAAAAAAACACGAGATAATAAAATGAAAAAGAGTAGTAGAACCTGTGTTGAGGATATTGATTCCTGATGGCAGAGATCAGGATCTTCTCGACTCTCTGATCAGTTTCGGTCACTAAATCAGCTGGAGAACTTTTCAACTTCACTTCTTTCTGCTGGTGAAACGCCGTCAGGACAATCTGATGACAGCAAACCAAAAAAAAATTCTAATTCAGTTTGTTTTTTATTTTTGATGCACTACAAATGTGACAGACAGTTGTTTCCTCACCGTGTTACAGGAAGTGAAAATGCCTTACTAAAGTAAAAGTCATGCTTTTAAAAATTCATTCAAGTAGACAGTTTCATCAATCATTAGTCTCTTCAGCTGCATATGTTTTACAATTAAAGTCTACTGGGAAGAGCTTTTATTGTGAAACATCTGCAGGAAGTGACGAGGTTCACTGATAATAAGTTAAGAACACAGCTTACAGATACACTTTTATTTTTTAGAACTTCCTCTGTTTATGTTTCCAGTCCAAGACAATAGAAATCTGATCCTGACAAAGCAGAGGTCAGAGGTCAACTCACCTGAGCAGCAGCCAGGTAAGTGTGTATCAGGTGCGTGTGTGTGTGTGTGTGTGTGTGTGTGTGTGTGTGTGTGTGTGTGTGTGTGTGTGTGTGTGTACAGTAAACTCTACTTCGTGACATTCCAGAAGCTTCTTATCGAACCTGACCGCCCTCTGAACCTGGATGACATCACCAGCTCCTCCTGGAACTGATTGGACACACACAGCAGCTGCCGGGCTGTGATTGGTCGACTCCTCTGACTCTGAACCTCCAGCTGCTGAGCCGGCATTCACACCTGGAACATCTGGTCGAGTCAAACAGTGACATCATCGTCGCACCCTTCTCTAATTGGTCTAACTGCAGCCCTGCATTCACTGCTTTTAATCCCAACCGTGACCTCTGACCTCTGTCTCAGAGCTGTGTTCCGATTGGCCGCTGTGTGTCTTACCTCACTGGCCTGTTTAGCGATGGAGATCCCGAAGTTTAGATAGTTGGTCCAGTCGGCCATGATGACAAAAATCTAAGAGACCTCCTGTCAGAGAGTAGAGAAATCAGAGAGTAGAAACACAACACAAAAAACAAAAGAGATAATAGAGAAGAACAACAGAAAGTATAAACAGAAAAACAAATGACATGCAAAATATAAAATATGAAGACGAGACAAAAATAAATGACCCAAAAGACAAAAGTAGAAGAGAAGAAGAAGAAAAGGACGAAAAGACAAATGTGTAGAGAAAAGAGAAAAGAGAGGAGGGAGGAAGATCAAAGAAGAAAACAACAAGAAGTGAAAAAGCAGAGAAAGTAGAAAGTAGAAAAGAACATATGAATCTGTAAAACCAACAGCAGCAGTAGAACCAACAGCAGTAGAACTAACCGCAGCAATAGAACCAGCAGCAGTAGAACCAGCAGCAATAGAACCAACAGCTGCAGCAATAGAACCAGCAGCAGCAATAGAACCAACAGTAGTAGAACCAACAGCAGTAGAACCAACAGCAGCAGAGTCAGTACCTGATGACACAAGTTTCTGAAGAGAACAAATTTGATCAACTTCTCTAAACCTTTTTCTCTTTTATGCTATAAACAGCCAATCAGAGCTCAGTTCCTTCCTCCTGCAGCACAACCGACCAATGAGAGCCCTGCTGGGACCATCAGCTCCTCTTAAAACACACACACACACACACACCAACTTCACTGTGTCCGGTAATGAGGCTCATGCAGAACTTCATCTAACAATGTCTCAATTTTAGAAAAGGTTTGTTTTGAAGTGATTTTTTTCCTCAAATAGCTGCAGAGTCTCAGATGTTCTTAAAGTTCAGAGCTCAGCAGGACATGAAGGAAGTGACTGCACGTGTGTTGAGTCAGCTGACGGCGAACAAACATCCTGTTCAGACAATTGTCCTCACCGCTAATTCTGTCGAAGACAGCTCGTGAGCATGTCCTCCATCGGTGCGTGTTGTATATCTCAACGTATGTCAGTGTGCAATAATGTGTGTTTTAGTGTGTATCACTGAGTGTGTTATTATGTATCAAGACATTTGTGTTAAATTATAGTCTGCAGTTCAGCTGTAAGTTCAAACGATCAGAACACGAACACACACTTTGTTTTTAGCCTCCCATCTGTGGGTACTGTGTGTACTAAATCCTGGTGTTGACTGAAACCTGAATACACACCAACCCATGGGGGAACGGATATTTAGGTCCCATGGGGTTGAGCATGTAGTTTGAGACTTTGGACTCAGTTATCTTGTAAAAAAAAAAAAAAGAATCAGATTTAAGTTACGGTTTTAGTTTTGATGGTTAAGTTTAGGGTAATGCGTTATGTCAATGAAAACTCCCGTGGGGGAAAAGTGTTTCTGTATTTATGTTCTCTGGGTATGTTGTAGATAATTTTAGTTTGACGCCTGAAACCTGCGAGAAGCTGCCAAGTTGACCTTTGACCTCTGGACATGATAACGTTTTTACATTTAGGGAATCAATGTAACAATAAAGTTCACAGTTTTTACTGTAATGAGAAAAGTCAAAAGTCACCGGGCCGATTGGCTGGTGTTCTCTGTTCTGATTGGCTGATCCGGAAACCCGCAGGAGCACATATAAACGTTAAGAGAGCTGAAGTGTGAAGGTAAAGAGTTAACCGATCACCGGAGATGTTCATGATCAATGATAGTCTTCATATAAGAAACAAGACAGTAAATATGAGGCAGTTTTTATTTTCAGAATAAAACAGACTAGTTCTGACAGACGAGCTGCTGTGTTGACTGTCATTGTATCCTGCTGCGTTCAGGTGCTGCAGGGATTTAAGAAACTGAAGCTGATGATGCAGTATGAAGCGCAGACCCGGTGTCGTGGCCCCACCTCTTGTCCATCTGGTCCCGCCTCTTGCCCCGCCTCTTGCCCCGCCCTCAATGCCACACTAAGAGCACAACCACTCTATTGGGGAACAGTGGTTGACATGTAGGCGGCTAGACAGCAAAGCAGTTACTGGTCATGTTTATCGAGATATTGATCAGCGTACAGGGACAGTGAAGATGGCGGCAGCATCAGCCTACGTGAAGTTCGAACGGTGTGTGCTGCGTCGCAGGTCGCGTATTTACTTACCAACGCTCACTATTTTAAGTGCATCAGTAAACTCCCACCGTCGAGTACGGAAACATGCAGCGTGCGACGAGTACCTGCATGGTAAACTAAAAACTGCCCAGAAATTGAGTTTGAAACATTTCCACTCTCAACAATCGCCATCACGGCCACATAACAGAAAACCGTCGACTTATTTTAAAGCTGCAGCGGTCAACGTAGCTCGTTTGTTACCCGACATGTTTAATAACTAACATCATCTTGTTTACTAGCCAACATTAGCTACCGCTGTTCGTTACGTTAGGCTGACATGAGCGTCTTTACAAGCTTGCGAAGCTCACAGTTTGTCGGATGTTAAATGAACACAGAGGACAAGATGATAAAAGTGTTTAATGGTTTATTAAAAATTTCTCTCTGCTTCTCGTCATATTTCGTGTTGCTGTACTGAAACAAACCCGCAGCAACTTCCAGCTGGACGCTGATTAAGCAAAACAGGACTTTTATCTCAGCCGGGATTGGTCGCCAGGCAACCGGCCGGCGTTCTCCTCACAGGTGACCTATATATTTCATGAATGCCAGGTTTTGAGTTTTGGGCGACAGACGGGAGTCCACACCGACAAACAGGAACTCATCCTCATCATCATAATTTGCCTTTCTTCATCTTGGTCACCTTCTCCTTCCTCTTCTTCACGTGTTTCGGTACTTTTGTTTTTCTTTTCTCTCTCTGAGCTTCTTTCACTATCTTCTTCCTCTCCTGAAACAACAAACACAAATGTTGTCTATTTGCAGAAACAAACTGGGCTTGATCGTTCGCTGCTTTACCGACGTAAGATTTAAACACCTTTTTGTCCACTGGGACATCCTCACTCTGCTCTTGATCCTCCTTCTCCTCCTCTTCATCATCATCATCGTCATCCTCCTCGTCCTCTGATGAAGAGCAGTCATCTTCCAGAAGAGCAGGAACCTGAGAAGAGATTTATGGAAGGTCAGTCAGGCGACTGAAGCGGCAACCGGCGGTGATGTCACTCGTTGGTTTGTGATTATTTTCAAATGGACGGCCAGAACACTAATCTGGAAGAGTGAATTTAGTGAATTACACAGTCTATGGAGCCGGAGACGACCTCTAGTGGCACCCGGTGGTAATACAGCTTAAGACACTTCCGCATCGGCCTCAGTAGCTACGTCCACTTTTATATGAAGTCTGTGAGCAAGACAGAGCGTGAGGTCATCTTACCGTCTGAACTCCAGAGAGATCCTTCTTCAGTCCGGTCAGCGTCTGATAGAGAATCTGTGAAACACAACATATCTCCATTAGCTTCATCATCACCTTCGTCTCGTTATCTCTACCGTCTCCGTCTTTACTCTTCTTCCAAGTCATCCTTACGTTGTCGTCGTGGCCGCTGATGGCCGAGTCCTCCTCCTTCGTCCTCATCAGGTCGACGTCTCGCTCATAATGGCTGACCTCCGTCAGAGTCCGTGGGATGTAGGCTTTCTTAAACACCTGCATGTGGAGGGGGGGAGGTCAAAGGTCAGACAGACTCAAGAGAGAGAGAGCAGGTTATCGCCATAACCAGCTGTAATACGTCACCTCTTCGTCCACTCCGTCCTGATTGGATCGCTGCTCCGACGTCCGCTCAGCCGCGAAGACCATCACCTGGACGAGCAAATCACAGACACACAAACTCATCGTCTTCACGTCGACATCTCGACTGCGTTTTATCAACAAAGTTACGACCCGATGGACGTTTTCACCTTCTCCAGGTATTGTTCCATGTTGTGGCAGGTGATCGACGGGTCGGTGATGAAGTCGAACAGCTCTCTGACCGTCATCACGGCCACGTCGTGTTTTACAAAGAACGCTAGGGAAAAAAACCAAGACAGATGTGAAACAACAGGTTTGAATCTCGGCGCAGTGAATTGCGTTGTCAGAAACCTGCCGGCGGCGTCTCACCGTTGACGTTGCTGCAGTCCTTCCTGAGGAACTCCAGGGCGTGAGGGTGGTCGTGCTCCACCGACTGCGACACGTCGATGATGTAAGCGTCTCCGTCGTGATACCTGCCAACAGGTCAGAGGCGGGTCAGAAACACGCAGCAAAACTCCTCACTGGGATTTTATTTTGAAAGGATCTTCTCACAGCATGTTGAACTCGCTGAGGTCGGCGTGGACGAGTCGAGCGTCTTGAAACATCTTCCTCATGTCCTGGATCACCTGCAGGTAGAGCTCCCGGGCCTTCGACTCCGACAGCGACGCGTTCTTCAGCAGAGGAGCCGGTCTGATCGATCAACGAGGGAAGACGGTGATCAATATGTGACATTGATTGATCTGTACATGGAGATGAATCACTGTGATTGATAAATTATTACATGTTGTCTTTCCCAATGAAGCTCATCAGCAGAACGTGACTTCTGAGCAGAAGAGGTTCCGGACTCAGGATTCCTGCCGTCTGCAGCCTGAAACACACACACACACAGTCAGGTTCTACAAGTCAGATCAGGTTCTACCAGTCAGATCAGGTTCTACCAGTTAGATCCGGTTCTACTTGTCAGGTCAGGTCCTACTAGTCAGATCAGGTTCGACCAGTTAGATCAGGTTCTACTTGTCAGATCAGTTTCTCCCTGTCAGATCAGGTTCTACCAGTCAGATCAGGTTCTACTGGGTTCTACTTGTCAGGTCAGGTTCTACTAGTCAGATCAGGTCTGACCAGTTAGATCAGGTTCTACCAGTTAGATCAGGTTCTACTGGGTTCTACTTGTCAGATCAGTTTCTCCCTGTCAAGTCAGGTTCTACTGGGTTCTATCAGTCAAGTGAGGTTCGACCAGTTAGATTAGGTTCTACTTGGTTCTTTGTGTCAGTAGAAAGGTTCTGACCTGATGAGGTTCCTCATTTCTTTCTCAGCCCACGTTCTCACCATCTTCCTGGGGTTTCCCTTACAATAACCGCGACGGAACCTGCAGAAAACCAGAAAAACTCAGAACACTGTTCCTGAAGGTTCCTAACGGATCCTGAAAGTTTTAGTTCCTAAAGGGTCAGTTCCTTGAGGTCTTACTGGACCTCAAATGTAAACAAGATCAAATTGAATCTTCACCAACAGACAGTTACTGATGGTCAATACCTACCTGAACTCTTCTTCTTTGGTGTGACACTGACCTGAACTCTTCTTCTGTGGTGTGTAACTGACCTGAACTCTTCTTCTGTGGTGTGTGACTGACCTGAACTCTTCTTCTGTGGTGTGTGACACTGACCTGAACTCTTCTTCTGTGGTGTGTGACTGACCTGAACTCTTCTTCTGTGGTGTGACACTGACCTGAACTCTTCTTCTGTGGTGTGACACTGACCTGAACTCTTCTTCTGTGGTGTGTAACTGACCTGAACTCTTCTTCTGTGGTGTGTGACTGACCTGAACTCCCCGCTGACGTATTTGTCTCGGTCTTTGAACAGCAGGATGGACGTCTTGTAGATCTTGATGGCTCTGCTTTCTCCAGCTTTTGTGCTGGCGTGATAAACGTTAGCCTGAAAAACACGTGTTTGTCAGCGACCACATACATCATTCATAATTAATGAATGTCCGATCATTATTACTCGTCTCTGTATGTATAGCAGACATTATTACGAACATTATTTTGCTGCAGCATTTTGTACATAAACATTTTTTTTGGTAGGCCTACATTATTAGTAACGTAGTAAGTAAAAGTATTACATACAATATTCTGTATATTAATTCATGCATGATCACACAGTATTTCATAAAAATGTTTTTTTTAACATTTCTTTTGTATATTTTGTAATTTATTTCAAACATTTTAATAAAATTCTAAATAGATTATTCTGTATATTATTTTTTACATGACCCACACGATATACACAAGTTGTGTTTTTATTCAGATTATGCTGACTGTGGTGATATCGCGTGACATCTCTGTCCAGTTATAGTGCAGCGTATTGATCAGTACGGATGAATATGGATCAACGTATCGACCGTCTGACCTCCTTTCCTGTGCTGATGCAGCCGTCGATTTCACAGATGAGACCACGATTTAGCATCTTGAACAGAATCATTCGAGTCCGAGGATCCAAAACCTGCAGAAGAAGAAACAATCGTCTTTTTTGATCTTCAGGTTCAACTGTTTCACTTTCTCCAAAACGTCAAATCACCACATTTACTTCCCGTCAAGCCTTTTCGAAATAAAAGCGTCTTCATGTGTGAACCTCACCTGCTCGACTGTGGCTCGATCCGATTTGTCCTTCACTCTGTGCCTGCGGAGAGCAGCCAATCAAAACGTTAAGTCACTTCGGTCACATGACCAGCGAGGTAAAACAAAAATCAGCCGAGTGCAGACGTACGTGCCGGCATCTTTCTGTTTCTGCATTGTTGTCACTTTATTGATCACCGAGTCAGCATAATTCAGTTTATCTGCAATAAAAAAAAAAAAAATAATAAGCTGATCGGGATGGAGATCAATACGATCGTTTATTGATCGTCAGTAAGAAACATTTCCGAATTAATTCAAAGATGTGACACAGAAAAACCAATGAACATGAGTTTGTGCGCGTGTCGTGTGTGTGATGTTACCCAGGTTGATCTTGTGTTCATATTTTCTCAGAGCTTTATCAGACGGAGTCGATGACGGCAACGTCTTGTTGGACGGATTCTGTTTGTTTGACTGAAGTAAAAAAAAAAAAAAAATAATAATCAAACGACTGAAACCAAAAGAAAAAATAGGATCATCAATAATAAAAAAAAAAAAAGATGAATCAGGTTGATCGATCAGAGCGACTAACCTGACAGGTGAGACTTGTCCGATTGTATCTTTTGGTCAGATCTCCTGCTGAACTCCACGCCCACTCCTCATCTTCATCTTCATCATCATAATCATCATCATCATCATCATATTCCTCCTCCTCCTCCTTGCTGATGTTCTGTTGCTCTGAGGAAGGCTGCAGAGTGACATCACTGATGTGATTCAGTGCAGCCGACACATCTGATTGGCTGCTGCGGAAAGAGACAGAACTGGTCGGAACCGAAGTTTTGAACTGACAGACTTCAGCAGAAACTTTTTTTTTTGCGGGAAATTGTGGGAACTTTGCGAACTTACAGGATCACGCAAATGTGGCAGATTGCTTGAATTTTTAAATAATTAATGCAAACTTCCTAAATGGACTGACTTTTATTTGAAATAAAATTGTGAAAGAGGCGTTAAACAGTCTGAAGAGGCTTGTCCTCTGTATTTGAATACTGACACACGTTTTCAGTTTATTTCGGTAGTGTGAGAGGGACGGGTCTGCCCAGCTGATTAAATGACGGTTGAACTAGGAATAGAGATGACACATCACACTACACAACATTTTAACAGGCTGTTATCAATAAAACACCCCGGAGAGACCAACTACAAACGGATCAATCAATATGATCACATGCTATTAAATCCAGATGTTTCTACCTTCCGGTTAAAGAATGAAACTCCCCTCCAGACTGAGTTCATCTGAAACAAACAAACAAACAAACAAACGTAAAAAAAAAAAAAGTAAACAACACTCACCTGTCCTCCTCTGCGTCATCAAACTGCCCAGGTTCACATGCGACCGCCGACATGACGTCACCGTCACAGGTTATCGTCAACAACAACAACAACAACAACAACAACAAAAAGAAGAAAAACCAACAGCAGCAACTGCACCCGGTCCGAACTGATCCGAACCAACCCGGTACGACGATCTCTCTCCTCACACGGAAAGCGTGTCCGCCTCACTGCCGGGTCTGAACACGTGACTATGGCAACCGGAGAGGGTCAGTAAGCGGCGCGCGGAGGTTTTCAGGAACACTTACTTCAATGAACATTTCACGTCGTGTAACGCCAACTTAAAACCTACAACGGTCATTTACAAGGTCCGTTTCGGAGTAATTTCAAGTTTCACTTATAAATGATACGAATTTCCGGATAATATTTCCTCGCGCTGTTCCTTTCAGGAGGCTTTTAAGATGAAAGGGTACCAACAGGAAGTGCGCGGTTAAGTTTTAGCTCCCGTTCAAACTCCGCGTGTTTTTTTTTTCAACAGCGACAACAACAACAAAACAAAAAAGTGCGATAAAGTTGAACTCAAGATGTCCGCAGATCTGGGTCAGACTCCCCGGAATCTGCTGGTGTGTGATCGGTCCAGTTTCCTAGACGAGAAGAACCGGCTCGCCTCGCAGGTGGAGAAGCTGCACTTCAACTACAAGGTGGGGGGGCCGTTAGCATGTTAGCCGTTAGCGGGCGAGCTGCTGTCCACACACCGGGGACGAATTACAGCTGCAGCGGCGGGAGTGTGTTCACCTGTCAGGTGTGACTGGTCACGTTAACGACCGGCTAAGTGAGAGTAGTTGACCAAAAAAAAAAGAAAGAAGCAAAACAAACCAACTTTACACGTGCTGGTCGCTGACTTTCAAAATAAATGTCTGGCTGCAGCGCTCTGTATCGGAAATATATATTTTTTAGATTATCTCCACGTGCGTTGCGAACAAACCCGCGTGTCGGCTGCAGAAACAATTAAACGTGCTGCTATTTACATTTTAAATACTTCGTAAACATCCGGTCGCATTTACGTCCATCCGTTTCACCTGTGCAGGTGTCCGTGCTGCTGCCTGCCTGTAGCTCCGCCCCCTCCCACCTGGACTCCGTGATCAGCGGTTTCAGCACCTTCTACCTGATCAAGAAGCTGCCCATATATGAACTGCTGGACAAACACTTCCTGGAGACCTCCGTGTACCAGGGTGACTAAACACAGGACACGCACCTGCACACACACCTGCACACGGTTGTACACCTAACACACACACCTGTCCCGTACCTGTGTTTCAGGGAGTGTGTACGGTTTGTCGTACAGGACCCGGATCGATCAGGACAACTGTATCGCTCTGATGCCAAACGGTAAAAAAAAAAAAAAAAAACTCTCTTCTTTTCTCTGCTGCAGATGTCATAATGTGTGACATCACTTCCTCTTCACAATGTCTGTCTGTCTGTCTGTCCGTCCGTCTGCAGGTCACCTGACTCTCTCTCTGGACAAAGACTCCTTTGAGTTGTTGGGGTTCGAAGGGAAACCGTCCAGATACAACCACAGAAGGAGCAGCAGCCGATTCGGTCTGAATTCACCTTTTTTTTGTAAACGACAACGAAACTAAATCTGCTGATGCACTCGAACGTAAACACTAAAACTAAGTTCAGACAGGTGGACATCTTTGTGTCTTCATGAGGTCTCTCCGATGTCGGAAAGCCTCGCCGATGTTAATGCAGCTTTCCTTCCTCACCTGATGAAATCGCGTCTTCAGTTTTTTCTTCTTCTGACGTTTTTCCTCTTCGTTTCCTCCTTGATGCCGAAGTGTTGCGGCGTTCGGCACGTTGGCATCGACCAGATTTAATCCCCTCCTCCCGTCTTGTGTCGTGCATCTCGGCAACGAACAACGTGCTGTACCCGACACCTGTAAAATACTGCAATACTGTGTGTACTTGTACTGCGGCACTGTGACCGTACCTCTGTGTACTTGTACTGCAGTGGTATCTGTTGACCTGACTGACAGCAGCATGGCTCCTGGTGGGCGGGGCTACCTGAGGCTCCTCACGGGGCTGAAGTCACGCCTCCAGCTGCAGACAGACTTCATGCTGTCACATCATCCAGGTGAGTTACATTGTCGAGACTCGGCAGTGTGTTACCCAAGATGCCCTGCCCCTCGCTGCATTTTACCCACGATGCCTCCATCCTGCAGGGGGCGGGGCCTCCCTGCAGTCCCTCCTGTCTCGTTACGATTCGTCGGCGCACAGACCCGAGGTCAGCCGCCGCATACTGACAGACCTGTCCTGCCCCGCCCTGCTGACCTCTGACCTGCAGTCAAAGGACCCTCACGGCTTCATCGAGTGGCTCGGGGCCGTGGACGCCGACGTCAGCAGGTGAGACGTCGGGCAGATCGTGCGCTACCATGTCACATGACCACGCGTCGCTCCTATCGATTCTTCTTCTTCTGTGGTTTCAGCGAGAACTCGCCCAGCAGCTTCCTGTCGTCGCTGGTCTGTCCTGAACCGAAGACGACGGTCAGTCGAGCTCTGAGCGTCTCCATCTGCGGCCTGCTGCTGCCTCAGGACGTCCACCGGCTCATCCAGGAGCTCAGGTCAGCCGTCCCCTACCGCAGTGACCTCCGACCTAAATTACATAACATCACAGACCTCCTGCTTCAGCTAACTTCACTTAACCTCGGTGACCTCCGACATCCCTGACCTCAAGTTACCTTTAGCTGACCTGACATCAATGACCTTGAGTAACCTCAAGTTACCGTCAGCTGACCTCTGACCTGCCGTAACTCTGGCCGAGTTCTGATTGGTTGCATCACAAGTGTCTCGCATGGTTTTGGGTCTTTAAAAAAAAAAAAAAAAAAAAAAAAAAACCTGGGTTGCTGGATTTTCTAAAATGCGAGTACCTGTACGTCTCACCTGTCCTGCAGGGTTTACCTGGACCAGCCTCGGTTGGAGTCCTGGGTGTCGATGACGGTTCACGGTTTTGCCGACAGTCCCGTATCGTGGAGCGACAACGAGCACGGATTCCTGAGAGGTGGAGAGAACTTTTACTCTCTGCTGATGTTCCACGACCACACCTACCACCTCCACCTGGCCACAGGAGCGCACGACGCCTGTCCCCCATGATGCCTGTCCGTCATGTTGTGTTTTTGGTTTCGTTGTAGAAACTTTCTCAAAGTTACAAAGTAAAACGTTTTTTTTTTTTTTAATTGTGTAGCTGAATCAGTTTGTTTTGTCACTAAAACATGAATGAAATTACTTTGATTTGAAAAAGATAAAATCTCAATCAGTGGAACTCAAACTGAGGAGATTTTAAAGCTGTAACGCCTGCAGACAGCGCCTCCTCCTGACAGGTTTAAAAACAGCTTCAAGAGAAGGCTGATCAGAGTTCAGTTGGAAAACTGACGACAGCAGATCAACTACAACTGAATCTGTTTTCACGACATCATTTTTCATCCAAAAGTTTTGAGTTTCATCAGGAAAATCAAAACATAAAAATCTGCAGAACCCAGAACAGAACTCATCCTCTCATCCCCCTTTGCGACCCCTCGGGCCCGTCCTGGGACCTCTGTGGGGCCCCGAGGTTGAGAAAACCCGTTTGAATTAGGTGTTTTATAAAACTCAGATCATTCATATATTTAATATTTGATTCGTTGACGTCCAATTCAAAACGTTCCGATCTTCACTGTGAACACATTTAACAGCTGAGCGACAGGTTTTAAATCATTCTTGATCAAAACCCACTGGACCAGAGTCCATTTATATTCTGAGCTCTTTATTAAAGCAGGAAGCAAAAGAGTTCTCGTGGTTCCAGGTAACTGATCATCGATCCGGACTGTGGAGGACTTCAACACGGAGCTGCGTGTTGGGTTCTGAGTGCAGCGCTGCGAACGCAGCAGAAACCAGATGACAGATCCAGTCATGTGACACAATCAGAGTTTAATCCGACACAAACTGATCAATAACAAAGACCTGAGTCAGTCAACTCACCGGTGTCAGGACTTGCCCACAATTCATCACTCCACCCGGACTGTCCCCGTCAGCGCCCCCCCGCAGGCTGAAACAGGTCTGTCTGTCCTGAGGGGGACGCTGCAGGAAACGAGGTGGACTCTTTAACATGTAACACTCATTCAGCTGGTTGTAATCTGTAACTTCATCACTAGATGGCACTAAATTCTGCACACTGCTCTTTTAAAAAAAAGAACAGTCCAACATTTTATATCCGTGCTGCTCTCTTGTCAAGAGTTCATGTTTCAGATCAGTTTCACCTATGAGGACCAGGACTGCTAACCTAGCTTAGCACAAAGACTGGAAACGGGGCAGGACCGCTAGCCTAGCTTAGCACAGGGCTTATTCAAAAGACTGTGCAGAACTTCCAGTGGAAACCTTCTGTTTTAACCTGTCATTAAACAGTAAATGTTCAGTCTGAGTGGCGGGCTGTTTAAGCCCCGAGAAGGTCTGTTTAGGTAACAGACAAGTGTATCCCCTCAGTTTGGTCTGACAGGCACACCCGTAAACATACACCGATATGTTCCTCCAGAATGTATGAAGATCAGTCCTTTGGTTTCCTGAAACACCTAAAACAAACATGTAAAACCAAACAGCAGAGGACCTACGATGGTACCCAGTGGAACCCCTCGGGTAACTGCTAGCTAACAAGCAAGCCACGAGTCCATCCGAGAGTTGGCTGAGTTTGTTTTTTTTAGTCCACAGGCAGAGGTTAGGACCGAGAAGCAACATGTAAGCTAACGAGACCTACGACCTAACTTGGCTAAAGCTAGGCTAACGTGTCCTGGATGCATCTCTGTAGTGGACGAAGAGACAAAACCGACGTCCATCTGCTGCATCGGCAGAACGAGAGCCTTCGAAAGTTCAGCGGTTGTCAACCCAACATTCTGCTGAAATTATAACTTAAATGTTTACAGCAAAAGGAGGAAGTGTTCAGTGGTCCAGCTCCGAAGTGCCGAGTCAGCGAAACGGTCCAGCTCCTCGCCCCGGGTCCCAGTTTGGGTTCTAGCAGAGCTCGGTGCTCCTCTGCAGGTACTGCAGGATGGAGTCTGTCCCCTGCGATGAGCCCCAGACTCTCTTCAGGGCTTCGCACTCGCGCTCGTTCGCTTGCTCCAGAGAACTGCGGCTGGTGTTCCT